>NC_135818.1:3881325-4181325 GCF_964213995.1 Mustelus asterias | reverse complement strand
GAGAGCCACCTTTTCTTTTTCCAGAGTTCTTCTAAGCGTTTGATTTAAAGCCAGACAGCAGAATATCATGAGGTTCATAATGCTGGACTCTGTCTTTCTGAGGTCTGACATTTCAAAATATTTATTGCTCTTCTTCATTCCTGCATTCCTTATAGATCTTAAGGTGATTGGTGGTTTTTAACCATAGTGCAATTAATAAAATCTGCAATCATTCATTTTTATTATTTATCCATGCTGCATATTAAAAGAACCAATTCTCTGTCTACATGAAGATAAGGAAGTCAGTTCAAGAGCTTGTCTGATGCATAATAAACAGATAATTTTCAGATGTAGACCTCCCTTGCTGCATTCGGTCTGAAGCTGTTCCAACCGAAAGGACAGATTCTTTAATATTTTATTGATCAGATCTAAACCTTCTGCCCAAAGTGGCAATTAAATTTCAATTAAACTGACTGAATGCATCATATTAAATTTCAGCGCTTTATGAGCTATCAGATAATGCTGCAGGACAAATCTTCAGTATGATCACACACTTTTCAAATTATATTATCCTGTTCATTCACAATAAAAATGACAGTTTTAGGTATACTTTCAATATTTCTTGAGTATAAACCCTCTAATGAACACATTTTACAGTCTTTAAATCAATTATTATTAGATATTTTAATAAAGGGAATTGAGCACTTTGTTTTATACACTGTGAGGAAGTTATTATAATATTACACTGTCTGCTATGTACTGGACAGTAATGGCGACACATTGAGCAGATTTCGCAATGGCTTAAAGTAATTTTCAAAATGTAATTAGTAGGCAAAATAAAAGGATTTGCATTTCCAACATAAAGTTTCATTAATAGGGAAAAAAAAGTTATCAAAGTACATTTTGTTTTTCATTTTCCAATGATTACTAATGAAATAGATTACCGCACATTCAGTTGTTATTAAGGGTAAATGCTAATCTTTGCTTTGAGCTCAGAATGCTGCATAGCAATTAAGCCTGTGTGTTAAGCAGAGGTACAAAGAACAGTTGTTATAAGGCTATAGATTGCATAGAAGGTTATGAGAATTTAGGGTACAAGGATGATCTTTTAATATCGAGGAACCAATTAATTATTCTATCCATTGCTTCTTAAGGAAATATTCATTCCTGTCTCCTTCTCACTCTTTGTCTTATTTTCTTTGTCCCCGGTGTCTCTTATTCTTTCATTCCTGTTTCAACGGCTTCATCACACATTCGCTACCTCCTCTTCTTGTAATATGGCTACTGCAAGCCCACATCAAGCAAATTCCTGAATCTGCAGTGAGTAATTTAGTGTCTGTACGCAATCGCAATTTCAGGGCTCACTGCTTGTTTTTCTAAAATGTACTTTAGGAATTAGTTACTCCGACCACAAATCAGTTGAATTTATGCACGGTTGTAACACCATTTATGGCCCCACGGTACATTGCTTCAAAAACAGCAGATGTGAAATTATGATAAATATAATGAAGGTTTTTGCCTGATCTAGTGAAGTAGAGCGAGATCTGGAACGTGTTTACCTATCCCATACAGTACATTTAATGTCTTAGTCAGGTCTCCTGACAACAGCTGATTAATGTCCTCATCTCTTTTATTAAAGATAAGAGTACCACTGCAGTCAAGAGATAGAAAGCACACCATAAATCTTCGTAAAATGAGCAGTCAAATAATCACTCATCAAAAATGAAATCTACATATATTAACACTAACACTCAGCCTTCCATGTGCATAACCGTTAAAAAACATAAAGAGGGTACGTTCTGTAAATTTTCATTTTTCACAAGGACTATTCGGTTAATGTTAGAGTTCTTGTAACCTGGATGCAGAGAATTCACCATTTAAATGCATATTTGAAAGGACCAGATGCCCTGTCATTACGTTAAGAGCATTGAGCAGGCAACAATTAAGCGATTCAGTGGAAAGACATAATGCTGATCTATGCTAGCAATTAATCACAGAATACATTAGACAGTGATGGGTGACCTACAAATTTTTGACAAAATAATTTTTCATCATGTTGCCGATTTCTTAGCTTAATATGCCTGCAAGGCACAAAGTCCAAACCTGTCATTTATTCCATCTCTTCTTGACAAGCGGCAACCTGTCTTCCAGACAAAATGAACATTATCTGTGCGAGCTAGACATTTAGTGCAGGGCTTAGCTTATGACTAATGATAATGGGCAAGCAGATATGTTAGAATCTGTAATAATGTTCTCTTTGTTAGGGAAATTTTTTTTAAAAGAAGGAAAGAAATAGGTTTACCATCTATAGAATTAAACGTAATAAACTACCTCTGTGAATACACTAACTCAATCACTTGCACATTTCATAGTTAATTTAGCTGCTGCATTGAAATTCCAAAAATTCACAAGTCCTCCAATGTGCCATTTTTGTGTTGGGATGATTTGGCACAATAGTTCATTCCTGGTATGCAATCAATTTTGATCCATTTTGTTAGTTGTCGACATCATTCACAATTTTGTAACAATGGAGAAATTTTAATGTCTACGTCATCCAGTTTGAAATTAAATATATTTCTGCGTGCAATGTTAGGGAAAGGTTTGGCAGCTTCTTACCATAGGATGGAATTTTCAGCCTTTTGGACTTCCATTGGTGATGACTTAAACAATCTTTTAAGTTTAAAAAGTTTATTTATTAGTGTCACAAGTAGGCTTACATTAACACTGCAATGAAGTTACTGTGAAAATCCCCTAGTCGCCACACTCCGGCGCCTGTTCAGGTACACTGAGGGAGAAATTAGCACCTAACCAGCACATCTTTCGGACTGTGAGAGGAAACCCACGCAGACACGGGGAGAACGTGCAGACTCCACACAGACAGTCACCCAAGCCGGGAATCGAACCTGGGTCCCTGGTGCTGTGAGGCTGCAGTGCTAACCACTGTGCCGCCATGCGTGCGTTCTCTCCCCTTCCCCCAACTGATACTTCCATTTGAACTTTGATGACTGGTTATTGCCAGCGGGTAACTTCTGCAAACAAATTCCTCAGAGAAAATAAGTTTTTTTTAAAATTCGACAATTTTATTTTTGATAGTCAAATGCAAAGGAAGGTAGAATGAGCAGTGATTCAATCTAACTTCATCAAACTTCAGTCAATAGGGAATAATAGCATTCGACCAACTGCATACAAAAATCACCTTTCCAGTTTTCAATCCACATTTTTTCTTTATGTTTCTCTGACATTTTTTCGTTGCTTGTGATTTGTTTATTCAGTACCCTTTCATTCACTGGCATATGAATTGGTCATCACAGAAGCTTTCAGTCATGTGTTCTATCATTAGAAGATTCATTACAATCTGGCTTCCAGGGTTCACTTATCTGGAACAGGTACAGGCACTCTCAATTAATGAAGAACAATCTGCTACCTGTAACATTGGAGTAATTTATGTTGAGCGCAGGCCTTGCCAATCAGAAGTTCTGCTTCCTTAAGTAAATGGCTGTCTTTGTTTCTGCCTACCCCTCCCCTATATTGACAAACAGAGCACGGAAAAAAGCTTGAAGATAAAACACTAAAGCAAATATTAAGCCAGCTGACAGAAAATGAACGGGTTACTTTTACATAATGTCCAAACGCATGAGATAAAATTGACAATTTGTGTCCGAGTATTAGTGGCGAGCGTACTTATCCAATATTTATCTTTTACTCTGAGGTGCAAATGATTATGGCTGAACCAAGTCTGGAAATTTCCTGCAGCTCACTTGAAACTTTTATATTGTGCAATCTCAGGTCTTTTTTTAAACAAATGTCCCTTTTCTAATATTTTAAACATCTAGATATAGAATCGTAGAATCCCTATAGTACAGAAGGAGGCCATTCCGTCCATCAAGTCTGTACCAACCACAATCCCACCCAGGCCCTATTCCCACAAATTTACCCTACTAATCCGCCTGACACTAGGGTCAATTTAGTATGGCCAATCAACCTAACCCGCACATCCCAGGTGCTCTGGGAGGAAACCAGAGCACCTGGAGGAAACCCACGCAGACACGGGGAGAAAGTGCAAACTCCACACAGACAGTGACTCAAGCCGGGAATTGAACCCGGGTCCCTGGCGCTGTGAGGCAGCAGTGCTAATCACTGTGACACCATGCCACCCATGAAATAATTAAAAGTCAGATGTCAAACATCAAAATCCTGCTGACGTGACAACTTTGCTGGCTTCAAACAAAGGCTGTTAGACGTAAAAAAAAAAAGCTATTTATTACTATTTATATGCTTTTGTTTTTGTAATACTTATTTTCCTATTTCATTCCTTCTCTTTTCTCCTTCTGTTGACCAATGAGATGCAGCTTCATAGCTGCTGGCCAAACTCTGATACATTTTCCAAGTTGACATTCTTTGTTTGTGGACCACAAGGGATAATTTTCACTCTCATCACCTGGCGAGTTAATCGGCAGTGCAGATCCTGCATCTTCCCAATTTTTATTTCTAACAAAACTGCACATGGAACAAGAAGCCAGGCTGAGATCTATTTCCCTGTGGTGCTGAAGCCAGTTGAAGAATCTTTGCTCTCTGTCAGAACAAAGGTTGAGTTTGAGACTCTCCCAGGCTGTTAAGCCTCGCACTAGACTGAGAGCACAATCACGCGGTCAGCTGTCGAACCTTTATTTTTCAAGACTGAACTTCCAACAACATGACTTCTGTAAAGCTTGCTATTGAAAGGGTTAATTGCCAATGTATATTTACATAAAGGGTAAAGTCACCATATTCCCAGATGACCCCAGGAACTGACTGGTGGTGATTTAGCCTGAGGGTCACCACATCTCAGGCAAGGGGTAAAGTTGAGAAGGCAGGGCCTTCATAACTTCGGCCAGTACGGGAATTGAACCCACGCTGTTGGCGTGGCTCCACATCACTAACCAGCCATCCGTCCAACAGAGCTAACTGATACTCACCACTCTCACCTACTTTTACAGATGCACCATAAAAAGCATTCTTTCTGGTTGTATCACAGCTTGATATGTCTCCTGCTCTGCCCAAGGCCACAAGGAACTACAAAGGATCATGAATGTAGCCCAATCCATCACGCAAACCAGCCTCCCATCCATTGACTCCTTCTACACTTCCTGTTGCTCGGCAAGGCAGCAGCATAATTAAGGACCCCACGCACCCCGGACATTCTCTCTTCCACCTTCTTCAGTCGGGAGAAAGATACAAAAGTCTGAAGTCACGTACCAACCGACTCAAGAACAGCTTCTTCCCTGCTGCTGTCATACTTTTGAATGGACTTACCTTGCATTAAGTTGATCTTTCTCTACACCCTAGCTATAACTGTAACACGACATTCTGCACTCTCTCGTTTCCTTCTCTATGAATGGTATGCTTTGTCTGTATGGCACGCAAGAAACAATTCTTTTCACTGTATGTTAATACATGTGACAATATTAAATCAAATCAAATCAAAAAAAATATATATATACACATATATGTACACACACTTCCATTGCATAAAAACATTGAAATGAACAAAGACATTACAATTCCCTCCATGGTTTCACAGATGGGATGCAGATGATGGCCGGACCGGAATCATTCCTCCCACGGCTGATTCTCTACGATGTCAGCAAGAAAACACGTTGGCCCGGAACACATCAGAGCAAGATGGTGTGCCGAAGTCAGGATTCACCTGAACAATTCCTAGACTGCCTCCGGAGTTTTGATGGAGGCCGTCTGTGATACTGGCCCCGGAAGAGCCCAGTAGTGAGTGGTGGGAACATCTATCACGTAGATCTTCCTGATTTAGTGTCATTGAGATGGTCCAGTCCCGGATTGTTCCTGGAGAACCATCTTCTTTCTTGGGGGGGTCCATCTTCCTTTTCCAACAGTAGGTCAGTGATGATGGACGCCTTTTATATATGGCACCCAGACATGACAGTGGAAGATGCGCAGTCAAGCCCACCCTGCCACGGAATGCAATGCTAAACCCCGGGATGTATAATTAATGAGGTTGGGCCGGAAGATATGGTGTGTTTTCCCATCGGCCTCTGTGGCTAGAAACACTCCCCATCCACGCACCTGCCACAGGACTTAGGGCCCGATTTTACCAAAACTTCATGCCCAAAAACAGGCGCGAAATCGCGGTAAAGTTGGGCGTCAGGCCTATACCACGATCTGCACCTGATTCCGAGCAGATCGCGGCTTTACCGACACCCGATTTGGGCGCGGGTCCGGTCCGCGCCCGAATCGGGCGGCCCGACGATTTAAACGCATTAGCATGCATTTAAATTGACTTAATGAACCGCGCGCCCAACCCTACCGCCAAATCCCACTTTACCGTCTTCTGGCCCGTCCCGGATCCGCGCTGTAAGCGACCTGCAGAATAAAAATCCGAAGCGGATTTCTATTCTGCAGGGGAACCTCTGAAGCCCTCTCTGCCCTTGTGAAGTCACCATCCTTCTCGACCATCCTTCGCAGACCCCCCCACTAACCACCCCGGCAGACCCCCCCCCCAGGATCGACACCCCTTGGGAGGCGGGCCCCCCCGGCAGACCCCCCCCCCCCCCCGGTTCGGACCCTGTGGGAGGCAGGCCCCCCTTGGCAGAGCACGCCCCCAACCTACCTCGATCGCTGGTCTCCCTCCACCATCCTTCCGACCTGCAGTCCTTCGAGAGCCTGCAGCACCTTCCTGGCCTTCCGCTGGCGTCCGCCGGAGGAGGGGGGCGGGCTCAGATGGATCTCTGGTTGGGGGAGGCGGAGGATGGACTTGGGAGTGTCTTGCAAACTGAAAATAATGTAGCATCTTCTTTGTGCTGCCTAATTATCTATGGGAAAGGTAATTAAACTACAGTGTGCTAGTGAGCAATTAGTGACCTGTATAATACATTTGTGATCTGTAACCGGATTGTTGATGTCCCTGTAGCCATGAGCCAGGTGCTCAAATGTTCAGAGTCATGTGGTGAACTTGGAAGAATTGTCCCCGTGATGGAACTTGGTTGGAAATAAGATTCAAGGAGATTACTAAATCTGGGAAATCAACCATAGTGAAAAGAAGTTTGTATTGGCAACTCTTCTCTCTCATTCCATGGCAGACGTGCCCCTACTTATGAATGTGATTTGCATGAGCAACATTGGGTACCGCTAATCTGCCTCTGGAGCAGCCTTGGATCCTTTCTGTCATCTTGTTTTCATCTGAACATTGCACAGAATCAGAGGAATTCCCTTTGGAAGATAATGTCAAAATTATAATCGCAGGAACTAAAAACCTGACAGTCACAAATTTGGGAAAATATTTCAAAATATGGATGGGGGGATATATATTTTGAAATACTTTCCCAAAGTTTTGACTGTCGCCGTTCTTTCACTTTCACTGGGTCAAAATGCTGGAACTCCCTCCCTAACAGCAATGTGGATGTACCTGGAGCAGATGAAGTGTAGTGGCTTAAGTTGCCAGCTCATCACCATCTCAAGAGGATGGTCAACAAAGGTTAGTCTTGCCACTGATGCCTGCATCCCATGAATGAATAAAAGAAAGGGCTTACAGGCACTTAGCAATGAAGACGCCAGCTATTGCACTAGGCTGCAAGAAAGAAAAACTTGCATTTGTGCCGTATCTTCCCGAGACTCAGCAGGAAACATGACAGTGTCCTTTCGCGTGATTAGAAATATTTCCTGTGGGGCCAAGTGAACATTTGGGCCCCAAAAGTAAAATCGCAACCACCTCTCACCGGACACCAGGACCTTTCCTTATACTAGACCCTAAATCATCACCCCTGACTCTCCCCCAAATCCACCCATCCCATCTTGGAGGCTGGTGGGTGGCCATTAGCCATCCAATCTCCAATTAACAGCAACCATGAACTTGGATGAGGAAGTTAAAAGTGCCCCAGTTCCAACAGCAAGGACAGTAAGGGCATTCTGAATTCCCCATGAGTGCCAACCCGGTCAAAATCCGGGCTGGGTTCAATTTAAATCAACCTTCCGTTTATGTTATGGGTTTGTTTTCTGAAATGTCTTTATTTTTTTGAAGAATGGGTATGAGTGCGCTGGGAAGTTATAGAGATTGGAATGGTTTTGTTTTTGCTTGGATAGCCGTTGTTATCTTCTTCTCTGACCATGTGAACTTTCACAGTTGCAGTGGGTTTATTTTTACTGGGGTGATTTATGGTTTATTTATCATATCAATGATAATGCACTAGCAGTGAATGAAACCAAGAGAATTATGAGTGTGTTTGGTCCACTTAAAGATACAGAGCAAGCTGGTACATTTTTCATTTTGGATTTATTGTGATAAGGGTTTTACTTTAACTTTGCCATTCTCGGGAAAACCTTACTGCTTAATAATGGTTTGAAGGAAATGATTTTTATATCCACCCTGGAGCCATTATAACTAAAGGACATTCCACCAAGCCCTATTGTTTGTAAGTATGTACAAAATGAAAAAGGCGATTGTCAATTATATGATTAAGCAAGTGATGAATGTTGCAACTGAACAGCGAAAGCTTATCTTTTAAGTTTTTCTTTAAAAGTCAGGTATTAAATCAATCTCGCAGACCATTATGGTGACTATGATGTGAATGTCCAGGTGAATCCCATAAGCAATATAGCTCCTGGTTCTCACATTCAGACATTTGCAACAAGGATTCTAACTGCGCTTTCTGAATTATGCAAAACTCTCAATGACTTTGGCTATTACTTTCATTTCGATTCAATAGAATCTTCCCAATCTCTAATAAGCACTCCCAGATTAAGAGTACGTTAACTGATTTTTTTGGTTCATTGACCCAAATTATTTTGTCGCTAATATCAGCAATTGTCCCCCTTTCACAGGTGTTTCTGAATGAGTCCTTTTGTCATTTTATGAAGGGGGACTCTCTCCTGGATCTTTTTACTACTGCTGTCACTGGGCAAGATTAATGATCTGCCTTAACTGGGAAAAGCAACGCCAAAGATAGAGCCATTAATCTGCATGCTATCAGTAAATGTGTTACAGCTTTTAATCAAAGGCTTCTCTGGATTAGTTATAACTGCATACACAAAGTGCCAATATACTGGTCCGTGAACCATGATTATATTAACTGTTCAGATATTTAGCCCAGACGCCGGTCTGAACAATCCTTTAAACTGGTCATTTGCAGTTTTTCGGCCAAATCTATTTCTCTCTCACAATTATTTAAAACAAAAGTGATAAAATATGAAACCAATCCTCTCAACTGACTCACTCTGTGTTGGAAAATTTCCAGGCAGATTACACTCGGAAGGGGGGATCACGTATTCTCCAGTGACATGGGAGGCACTATGTGAGTCTTATGGAAATGCAGGCAGCTGGCAAGACAGGGATAAATGGAGGAGCTTACTACCTGGTGAGAACACTGGAAAATACCACACATGTCTAAAGTTAATGCTGTTAATAAGTTAAGCCATCCGGTCACCAAGTCATCAAGGGTTAGCACCTAAAAGAGGGGGAATCAAGCACTTGATAATTATGTAATTGAACTAGATCTACACCAGCATAGCTATTTGAAAAATACCAAGGGACAGGGAACCCTTTCTCAGTCCTCATTCTGATTCTAGCCCCGACAGGCCTAGATTGATACCATTTGGAAAAGTCCTTGACGCACACACTGGGATGAAAGGTCTGGGAGGAAGTTGCATCATGGTAACTGTAATCTGCATGGAGCTGGCAATGGGCAGTATTTTCATTCCAATATGTGGCAGGAACACAGGTGGCAGGTGGGTAATTTCGCAAGGGGGCAGGTAATCTGTTATGGTAAGTTTAAGGCCAATTATCAGAAGCTGACTGGAATTTTTCCATGGGGGCAGGGGCAGACTAGCAGCCTCCTGATGTCGAACCAGGGGCCAATACTCCAGGCAGGCTTTGACGCCCTCCCCACCTGGTTGACTGAACATACCTGCATCTGCAGGTCACCCTGTCCAGGGAGTCCCCATCCACAATAGTGACCTGACAGCTGCAGCCATTCTTTTAGTTGAAAAGTCTTTAAAGTCGCGACAGCAAGATGGAGGCATATTTCCTCTCTCTTCAAATTGCAACAGTGGTTTGCAGTTTTGGCGGTTCTGAAGGGACTCCTATTCGATATCTTGATTCCAGAAGCTACATCCTTATTTGGATGGTGAGAACACCTGCTTTGTCAGTAATTGGCCAATTCAGGGAAAATCACTGCAGGGTAAGTGCTCCCGATACAGTACATGGTCGGGATCCCTATTCGACCCTGACATCGCAGTTCCAGTGCAAAGCCCAGAATCATCCATAAACGGTTCAATCGTGTCCATAAAACCATGGGAAAACAAGTACTTAGCCAGGAAAGTAACTGGTGCTCTGGTTTCTTCCCACAGTTCAAAGATGTGCAGGTTAGGTGGATTAGCTGTGCTTAATTGCCCCAAGATGTGTAGATTAGATAGATTAGCCATTGTGTGGGATTACAGAGATAGGGTGGCGGAATGGGCCTGGGTAAGGTACTATGTCAGAGAGAGCCAGTGCAGACTGGATGGGCTGAATGGCCTCCTTCTGCACTGTAGGGATTCTCTGATGATCAAGTTGCCCTTAATATCTGGAGAAAATTGTGAGCTTTGCTTTGATTGAGTGCAGAGTGAAATTATCTGATGTGAAATATTGGAATACTGTTCCTTATTCCCTCCGTGCCCTCAGACTCTATTAATAGAGCAGTGCAATGATACCAATGTTTATATCATATTAAATTGAAGTCCATATAGAAATACATATTCCGATTGATGCTTCCACAAAGACACTTTGAAGTGGAAAGATTTAGTGGGAAAAAAACACGCAACTCGAAGCTGAGAAACCAAAAGAGAAGAAAGTCATGATTTTTTAATGCAGGTTACACTTGCTCCATGCTCTCCGACTGGGCCACAAGTTGAAGGGTGTCCAAGTTAGAAACAAGGCAAGAACTCTGTTATGCTGATTTTCCAAAACATATTCTCTTTAAACTTTGTGTTTTGCTGAGTGGACGCAATGAGTGAAGTTACCCTGACACACAAAGTGTGATGTAAACTATGAGGACAATGTAACAAGGGGCTGAATTCAGGGGCCATAATACAGGGGCTCGGATACCCACACTCCCAGCACCCTCAGACGACCACTGAAGGCCTTCTCCATTGATTTATAGCGCTCCCCAAGTGGCGGGAGTCTATCAGCCTTCAGCAAAATACTGGAAGATCGAATGGCATGGTGGCACAGTGGTTGGCACTGTTGCCTCACAGGGCTAGGGATCTGGGTTCAATTCCAGCCTTGGATGAATGTCTGGGCAAGGTTTTACGACCTCGCTCGGGCGAGATCATAACATCCCGCCCGAGGCGAACAGAGATTTGCGTTCTGCGAGCCTTGCCCGCCCCGATTCTGGGGCAGGCGAGGTGAAAAATCTCTGGCTTCTGTGTGGAGTTTGCACATTCTCCCCATGTCTGTGTGGGTTTCCTCTGGGTGCTCCGATTTCCTCCCACAGTTCAAAGATGTGCACGTTAGGTGGATTGGCCATGCTAAATTGCCCCGAGATGTGTAGGTTAGATGGATTAGCCATTGTGTGGGGTTATGGAGATAGGGTGGGGGAAAGGGCTTGGGTAAGGTACTATGTCAGAGAGAGCTGGTGCAGACTGGATGGGCCGAATGGCGTCCTTCTGCGCTGTAGGGATTCTATGATGATAAAATTGCCCCTAACTGGGCCCTTAGTTATGCCAACTGGCTACTCACCTCCTTGGAGAGGACAGCTAACTCGTCTGGCTATCCGTAGCTGGGAAAATTTCCCACTGGGAGGACTGTATTTGGGAGTCAGCCCAATGTGGTGCCTACCAATTTACCAGCCCCCCCTCCCCTCCATCCCGCCCCCCCCTGCCACAACAACTCCCAGAGCCCCCACTCACCCCCTCCCCACCACAGCATTAATGAAATAACTTTATAATAGTGACTTTATATTGATTTTTGTACAAAAATGAAAAATCTAAAATGTGAAATGCTGAGACTTATAATATTATTAGATCAACACTTACACTACACTGAGAAGCTACCAAACTGATGCAGTCATTCTTGAATTTAAGAAACAGTGTTGACAGAAGGTGTATTTCCTAAAAGATTCTCAAAGTTGAGTATTCCAGTCGTCCCGTAACTTAGTGAAATTTCAGCACCCAAGGCAACCAAGATTTCTGATTTGGATTCTGGTCTCCAATCCTATTTATTTATCCTTTCCCCTGGGAAATACATTTTCTGTATCATTGTGGAGCAGGGAAGTTTTGAGAAAAAGAGAAGTTGAATATATGAGCTACTGGACAATAATGTTCAACTCCAAACTGATTCGATTTGATTTATTATTGTCACATGTATTCGTATACAGTGAAAAGTATTGTTTCTTGTGCGCTATACAGACAAAGCATACCGTTCATAGAGAAGGAAAGGAGAGGGTGCAGAATGTAGTGTTACAGTCATAGCGAGGGTGTAGAGAAAGATCAACTTAATGCGAGGTAGGTCCATTCAAAATTCTAATGGCAGCAGGGAAGAAACTGTCCTTGAGTCGGTTGGTACGTGATCTCAGACTTTTGCATTTTTTTCCCAATGGGATAAGGTGGAAGAGAGAATGTCCGGCGTACGTGGGGTCCTTAATTATGTTGGCTGCTTTTCTGAGGCAGCGGGAAGTGCAGACAGTGTCAATGAGTGAGAGGCTGGTTTGAGTGACGGACTGGGCTTCGTTCACGACCCTTTGTAGTTTCTTGCGGTCTTGGGCAGCGCAGGAGCCATACCAAGCTGTGATACAACCGGAAAGAATGCTTTCTATGGTGTATCTGTAAAGGTTTCTCGATATGGTTTTGTCTTGACAGCAGAGGGTGCTCCCCCACTGAGTTACTTTCTGTTGGAGTGCAAAATATATGTATATATATATATATATATATTTGCAACATGAATACCAATGGAACAAAGCTTTAAGCTATCATCTATCAATTTTTGAACATGAGAAAGCCCATGGGATAGCATAAACAATGGGGTATCCTCTTCATTTCGACAAGCTTTTTAAGCTTTGCCTACTGTAAACCTGGTAGTTGGATCGTGTAATGTTCTCAATTATATTGCTGAAAAGAGACAGGTTGCTGAAGCTTTCCATCCTGCACTCATCAGGACAAACACAAGAATGCCAAATTTCAAAGAATCACCACAATTACGGCACGGTAGCACAGTGGTTAGCACTGCTGCTTCACAGCTCCAGAGTCCCGGGTTCGATTCCCGGCTCGGGTCACTGTCTGTGTGGAGTTTGCACATTCTCCTCGTGTCTGCGTGGGTTTCCTCCGGGTGCTCCGGTTTCCTCCCACAGTCCAAAGATGTGCGGGTTAGGTTGATTGGCCAGGTTAGAAATTGCCCCTTAGAGTCCTGGGATGCATAGGTTAGAGGGATTAGTGGGTAAATATGTGGGGGTAGGGCCTGGGTGGGATTGTGGTCGGTGCAGACTCGATGGGCCAAATGGCCTCCTTCTGCACTGTAGGGTTTCTATGATTTCTATGACCACAATTTGTATGAGAAGAGGATGTTGATTGGTTGGCAGGTTGACTCTGATTGGTTGAGGTGTTGCGATGGAGGAACAATAGGCTCCTCAAACTCCTGGATAATTCAAAAACAAATGCAAGTCTTAAACATTAGCTTTTTTGTTTTGCAGTGAACAGGTTCATACGTGTAAATGTATGTCATTTCAGCAAGAATATATTCCCGCCTGATGTCCTTTTTGAATTACCCGGTACGGGAATTGAACCTCATGCTGTTGGCATCATGCTGCATCAGGAACCAGCTAAGTTTAAAAGTTTATTTATTGGTGTCACAAGTAGGCTTACATTTACACTGCAATGAAGTTACTGTGAAAATAAATAATAGGGAGGCTACATTTTGCAATTCCAAATGGTATCTGATCCCCTCAGTTTGATTTTAAACTTTAATTGAATGTTAAGGCGTGACTGACTTGATGGGTGTGGGAGACAGGGGAACAGTCTTGTGCTTTCAGAGAGATTCATAGAACATAGAACAGTACAGCACAGAACAGGCCCTTCGGCCCACCATGTTGTGCCGAGCTTTATCTGAAACCAAGAACAAGCTGTCCCACTCCCGATCATCCTGGTGTGCTCCATGTGCCTATCCAATAACCGCTTAAATGTTCCTAAAGTGTCTGACTCCACTATCACTGCAGGCAGTCCATTCCACACCCCAACCACTCTCTGAGTAAAGAACCTACCTCAGACATCCTTCCTATATCTCCCACCATGAACCCTATAGTTATGCCCCCTTGTAATAGCTCCATCCACCCGAGGAAATAGTCTTTGAACGTTCACTCTATCTATCCCCTTCATCATTTTATAAACCTCTATTAAGTCTCCCCTCAACCTCCTCCGCTCCAGAGAGAACAGCCCTAGCTCCGTCAACCTTTCCTCATAAGACCTACCCTCCAAACCAGGCAGCATCCTGGTAAATCTCCTCTGCACTCTTTCCAGCGCTTCCACATCCTTCTTATAGTGAGGTGACCAGAACTGCACACAATATTCCAAATGTGGTCTCACCAAGGTCCTGTACAGTTGCAGCATAACCCCACGACTCTTAAACTCCAACCCCCTGTTAATAAAAGCTAACACACTATAGGCCTTCTTCACAGCTCTATCCACTCGAGTGGCAACCTTCAGAGATCTGTAGATATGGACCCCAAGATCTCTCTGTTCCTCCTCAGTCTTCGGGGCGGCACGATGGCACAGTGATTAGCACTGCTGCCTCACAGCACCAGGGACTCGATTTCGATTCCTCGTTTGGTTCATTGTCAGTGTGGAGTTTGCGCGTTCTCCCCGTGTCTGCGTGGGTTTCCTCCGGGTGCTCTGGTTTCCTCCCACAGTCCAAAGATGTGCGGGTTAGGTGGATTGGCCATGATAAAATTGCCCCTTAGTATCAGGGGGACTAGTAGGGTAAATAAGTGGGATTACGGGAATAGGGCCTGGGTGAGTTTGTGGTCGGTGCAAACTTGGTAGGCCAAATGGCCTTCTTCTGCACTGTTGGATTCTATGATTCTATGATCTGCCCAGCCAATTGAGCTAAACTGACCGCCGGATGAACATTAAGGATCATATGGTACCATTGGTTATAGAGTAAAGAGCTGTCTCGGTGTTTGGGTTAACATTCAAAATTTAACCAGTTCTACCAATGCAGATTGATCCATTTCACTTCTATTTATGTACCAAATGGCTGCCATGTTACCTGCATAACTGGATAGTTTATTGCAGGTGAAAGTCTCTGAGATGTTTCTCTGAATCATGGCAAAATGGTGCACAAATACAGGTTTTTTAGGCCCAGGTCTGAATTGTTGCCAAAGTTTTAGTCCATTACTGAAAGAGCAATTACCCCACAGTCCATTTACAGATGAATTGCACAGCGGCTTCCAAAGCAAGGAACAGAAAGGTGGTGAACCACCGTATTCAGATTAAATTGAAATTGCATTCATGAATCATGATAATGGACTGGTGGCTCGGAGTTTGACTGTCAACTCAGAAACTTAAAACTCACAAGGACTAATGAAGTCTGATGTCGGAAATTCTCACGTTGAATTACTTTGCTACCTCCAAAGCACGCTGACGAGAATTTCCATGGGCCTTCTCCCACTCGACATGACCAAGTTACGGTTGTGTAGCGGAAGACCTCGTAAGGACATTCGCTCCTTTGTGTTTACCCCTTGCCTACATTGTGAGGGATTTTAACCAGCCAGCATGGACAAGGTTGATATGGTAGCTGCTTAGAAGGGCAAAAGTTGCCAGGGTTCTGGGAAGTGGGCTGGAACCTGTTCATTTCAGTATTTAATCTGTGCATGTTTGGTAACATGTGGGACAGCCTGTGGAACAGGGCGGCCTGGAATCTATATCGACAAAAAGGCAATTAAATTGATTTAGACGGGCTGAATGGCCTACTCTTGCTCCTACGTTCCGGTGTTCCTACAACAGTTGCTTCCATGCCTCAATCCAAGCCATTTGATCACAGGACTGGTGTTATACCTACAAAAAGACAATTAAATGGATTGTTAACCCTGTCTTTAACTGTCAATGCATGGATTTCCCTGGTTACTTGGAACTCTCCAGAATGAGCAAGAGGAGAGGAGAATGGGGATTGGCGGAACTGAGTTGTTGACAGGCTGGTAAGGCTTTAAACAGTGAGATATTGGGACTGTGACCAGTGGGGTACTGCAAGGATCAGCACTTGGTCTCCAGCTGTTCACAATATATCTATCAATGGTTTGAATGTGGGAACCAAATGTCACTGTTCTAATTCGCGGATGACACCAAGCTAGCTGGGAATGTGAGTTGTGAGGAAGATGCAAAGCAGCAACAAATGGATTTGGACAGACTCAGTGGGCGAGATTTTCCAGCCGCACTCACCCCAAGGCGAGAAAATCCCACCTGAGGTCAACAGATCTTTGCATGGTCCATGTCCCGCCCACTAAAATTCCCGTGGTGGGTGAGACGGGAAAATTCCGCAGAGTGAGTGGGCAAGAACATGGCAGATGGAATATAATGTGGAAAAATGTAAGATTTTGGTAGGAGGAACAGATGTGCAGACTATTCCTTAAATGGTAAGAGATTAGAAAGTGGAGATGTACAAAAGGATCTGGGTGTCCTTGTTCATAAGTCAGTGAAGGCTATTATGCAGATGCAGCAAGCTATTAGAAAGGATAGTGAAATGTTAGCCTTTTTGTCACAGGATTTGAGTACAGTAGTGAAGTCTTGTTTCAATTGTATAGAACCACGATTAGACCACACCTGGAGCACTGTGAGCAGTTTTGGTCCCCTTACCTTAGGAGTTTTCTAATCTCTCTCCAATCATGTGCATTCCCTCTGGAAATTCTCAGCACTTCACATCTCTTCTGTTGCTCCCCCCAAAATGTCCTCGTGGTGGGTAACCTCTCAGGTTCAGCAGAGAGGTTGCAGCTACAAGGTGTGTTGGCTTGAAGAGTGTTACGCAAGAGAATCAGAGTGATGGAATTGACACTTGAATATTGTCTCAGCTTTCTCTGCTCGAATGAGGACATTGAAGCTCTCGTGACATTGGATCTAGGAGTGAGGCACCACACTACTGCTTCTGACCTCCAGTGCCATGCTGCTTGGTCTCTGAGGTACCTGCCGGCTGCTGTGAATGCAATCTCAGCTTGCAGCATGATGTCTACTGAGGAGGTTAAAATCATTGAATGCAGTAGAGTTCCCCTGTGAATTAAGTACAGTAAGAAGTCTCACAACACCAGGTTAAAGTCCAACAGGTTTATTTGGTAGCAAATGGTATTTGCTACCAAATAAACCTGTTGGACTTTAACCTGGTGTTGTGAGACTTCTTACTGTGTTCACCCCAGTCCAATGCCGGCATCTCCACATCACAATTAAGTACAGCACAGTTCCCTGGAAAGCTGCTGGGAAGATGTTTTAGTGCAGTTTCCGCAATTACAGGTGGGCAGCACAAACAAGCTGACCAAGGAACAAGAGAGTGAGAACTCTGGTAGCCTCAAGGTAATAGCCATAACAGTAGGTGTGGATCTTTGGATGGTGTAACCATGTAGGCGACCCTTATCATTATAACTAGACAAGTATATAGCAACTGTACCTGACATAAAAGAAGTGAACAGAATTATTAGTTGTAATTGGATATCAATGAATTCAGAACAAATGTACACTTGTGATTAGTATAATTACTTGTAAGATAAGCAAAGGTATAATTGTTCATGCCATGTATCACTCAGCAAGTTTGCACACCACCTTGTGGAAGACAGACTTCCTTGCTATAGCTTAAATAAAGGCTGATTTAAAATGGAAGAGTCAATTACTAGAGGGCATAAGCTTAAGGCGCAAGCTTTAAACGAGAATGTACGAGGCAAGTTTTTTACCCAGAGGGTGGTGGGTGCCTGGAACTCATTGCTGGGGGATATAGTGGAAACAGATACTGTCGTGACTTTTAAAGGGCATCTTGACAAATACATGAATAGGATGCGAATAGAGGGATATGGTCCCCGGAAGGGTAGCGGGCTTTAGTTCAGCATGGTCAGCGCAGGCTTGGAGGGCCGAAGGGCCTGTTCTTGTGCTGTAACTTTCTTTGTTCTAAAACACCTAAAGGTTAATCTGGTCTGTCGCGGATGCAAAGTATGAATTTCGCTGGATAGCGGCGAAATCCCTGTGGTAAACCACTGTCGTGCCTTCGGCACGGTTGAGCTGTATATATTGTTGCCACTACTGTTCGTATATGAGACACTGCCTGACACCTTTAATTCGGCTGCACCCTTAACTAGAGGCTCCGCCCTCAGGGGGTATAAAGGCTGCAGCCCTCCCCCTCCGGCCTTCAGTCGGGAGGTCCACATGCTCAGTATTGTCTGTTTATTGTCTGTTCCACATCGTTCCTTTTTTAGTGAATAAAAGCCTTCTGTTTCTGGCAACATCAGCTTTGTCTATTTACCAGACGCGCATCAATCCCTAATCACCTACCAATGTCGCGGAGAACCAGGAGGTGTGGTGGGGTCTTCCATTGGCAGTCTTCCCTTGTTGTTGGTTCCCCCATCTGACAAGTAACTGGCTCTTCTTGGCATCTGTAGAATATTTCTATACTGACCCTCACAGGGTCCTATTTCAATGCTGAGGCTTCAACAGTCAATGAGAAATCCACAGCTCAAATCTCCAGACACGACTGCAAGGAAGTTCCAAATGCTAAAATTCGGCCCATTATCTCTTGGCTCATAATATCTTGTCAGTAAAAACATCACAGGATTGGGTATTGTTTAAAATAAAAGTGGGGGAATTTATCTGGATAAAACTCAGTCTCAAGGGGATTTCTGTTTAGTAGATAATCTGAAGAGATAACTGATGATGCCCATTCTAATAAATAGGTTTGGTTTCTTTTAAACGTGTATGAATTATGGTAATTTGAGAAGTGGTTACACAAACTGTACCATGCTTTATGGTTTAACATAATTCTTCAAATATCTCAAAGTAGTGGACTCGAGCTTATAAAAGACATTTGCTATGTCAGCTTGCTTGCAGGAAAGGCAGTAGAATCATGGTTTGGGATAACTGGCAACTAGAAAGTTTCCAAGTAGTTTATGTGAGGGTAGAAGTTGATAAAATCTAAGTTTCCTCAACAATATAAAGGAACTTATGAAAGGGTTGAGAGACTAATTTCAACAGACAAAACAGGTGCTTTGGAGTGGGGACAGCGAATAACATTTTGACATAAAATTTTAACATTAACATAAAATTTTGACATTAATATAAATTTTTTAAGTTAACATTAAAAGCTGACTCACACCAATCCCCAAGCCATCCACTCCCAAGTTTAGCATAGGCAGAATCAGTAGAAGAGAACTAAGCTGCCCCAGGCGGTCGGTAGATAATGTAAATATTTTAATGAGACGGGCAGCTTCTGATTAAGCTGTTTTGCTGGTTTTACAGTGGACAGCCGGATTTTGTCAGACATCTTCAGGGAAAAGGGATGTGACTTTATAGCACTTCTTGGGAGCCAAGAGAAAAAGGAAAGCTTCTCCCCTTCCCCGCCCAAGCTCCCCTCCATCAGAATCCACACATACCCAAGTAGCACCCACTTACAAGAACTATGAGATTGGAGCATGACCACCAAGCCTCACCAGCTTGGGAATTGAGCCTCCCTCCACCCCGAGACTGGATCCCATCATCTTGCCCCTGCAGCTTGCTCAAGAGTGTTCCCTAGTCAACAGGAAATCAAACCTGTCAGTGGGTTCATCTCCAAGATGGGAATCTGTCCTTGGCAAAAGAGAAATGCTATAATTCATAGAATCATAGAATCTCTACAGTGCAGAAGGAGGCCATTTGGCCCATCGAGCCTGCACTGACAACAATCCCACCCAGACCCTTTCCCCATAAGCCCACATATTTAACCTGTTAGTCCCCCTGACACTAAGGGCAATTTCGCATGGCCAAGCCACCTAACCCACACATCTATGTGAGGAAACTGGAGCATCCGGAGGAATCCCATGCAAACACGGGGAGAACATATGGACTCCGCACAGACAGTGACCTGAGGCCAGAATTGAATCCGGGTCCCTGGCGCTGTGAGGCAGCAATACTAACCACTGTGCCACCGTGCCGCCCAAAACATGCAGGGAAAAGCTGACTTGTGGTCTCCTGCCCAAACATCACTTCTTGGCCTTCTGGCTCAGATCAAGCATTGGATTAAGCCCAAGACGGGGGAGGGGGGAGTGTGGAGGGGAGTAATGCCATATCTTGTCAGCTTGGATCTTGTTGGTCTCTCCTGTGGGGACCATGAATTGGATTCAATTTGAATTTGGTTATTGGGAGCAAATGAGGAGATGGATTTGGGCTTGCCATGTCCACCCTGCAGTAAAATGGAAAAAGAAACTCCACACTCCAATTACAAAACCCACCGCTGTTAATATCCAAACCCCGCAGACTCAAACCTCCAACTTTAACATGGCCACAATGACCACAGGACAACCTTTCCTTCACTTAAAATTAGTGATTAATTCTGCTGCCTAGGGGTATAAGAACTTTTAAGTGCTGGCGTTATAGGCAATGCAGGATGTAGAATCGGAAAGGCAAGTGATACGCACTTAGAGATTTTAAAAAGCTTCCCATGAGATTTGTTGACTTCACGCACAAGCCGGTGAAATGTGAATGAGGCCAATGAGAAAGGACAGCAATTACAAGCTGGGTGTAAGGAGAAGTTACACAGATATTCATGGAGAATTGGTCTGCACAGAATTTTATAGGAAGCTTTTTCTCCAATCCTTACAGAACTTCCACTTTAAAATCGTGCAGCGACCCCTATCAATGCTGCAACATTTGTCTCAGCAATGTGTCATCGTCCCTCAGAGTTAGACTATGAACAGAATTATGGTACAGTCTCAGCCCCCGACAATCTGCTGGCAGTAAGCATGGTGCCAATGCACAAACCACATTTCGCCACTTTAGTTGGGTTATTTAGACTGAGTGGATGTCCAGACATATAAATGCCCATTGTTATAACCACAAAGGCAGATGCCAGCGCTGTGGTGTGTTGCATTCCGCGCTCCTGTGTGCTCTGCGAAGACTAACAGCGTGTCGGCTTTAACATGAACTGATTTTTTTGGTCATTCGTTCATGGGTTGAGTTACGAAGCAGAGGGCAGGAGCTGCCGCACAGAGAAGGATCAACAGCAAGCGGGCACCAGCCAAGGTTATGCATGTCCTAGGAATTAATGCAAAAGGTGTGGGAGCAGATGGGCTGCCCACGTCCACAGCCAGTCATAGTCAAAGATACCAGGGTGGGGGTGGGGGTGGGGGGGGGGTGGAGGGTGCGAGTTGTGGGGGGAAAATGAATCGGACAAGAGGGCCAAATTGGGATTCCTGCTGGGCATCGATCCCAGAGTAGGCGAGAACCTGATTGAGAACTGATTTAAATACATTTTAATATAACCAGCGGGCTGGAGGCCTGATTCTACGGCCTCCCGGTGTTATCCCACCCTCCCCACCCTCCACCCCTCCTGGACGTCCCATGGGGTGCCAAACATTACAGGTCCCGAGAAGCATGGACCAGATGCCATGGACTCTGAGGGGGAAGGGGCGGTGGGGAAGGGGGGCAAGGAGGTAAGTCCAGCCTCCAACTGTGCCCATGTGTCCCTCTACCATTGCCAGGTTGCAGAGGGGGGTCCCTCAAGAGAGCTAGGGGTAGGGGGGGGCTCAGGTTTGGGGGAAGGGCTTCACCTCGGGGGTCTTCTCTGGGATGGTGGTCTCATGGCTGGACTTCTCCTATTGTCCTGGAAACAGAATGGTGATTTCAGACACCATTCTGGTAAAGATCTTCATTATTGTCTGTGGAGGGAGAATCGAGCCAACATTTCGAGTCAGGATGGCCCTTCAAAGGTTCAGACCTGCTGAGATTTTTGTTTCCGATTCCAGCATCTGCAGTATTTTGCCTTTATTTCATTGTGATCTGTAAAACCTTTGAAGTGGCCTGGTCACATTAAAATCCATGTCCCCTGAACACCTGGGAACCTTCAAAATCATAGCAGCACCCCATTCTGCAGTTGGGATTGCCCTTCGTTAATTTCATCAGCTCCATGTGGTACCTGACATCTGTAAAGTACTCTGATTGAAAGGACCTGTCAGTTTCAATGGGGAGATTGTAATGACTTCAATCAGGCCATTGAGGTTGGCCTATTGGAGTATGAACTCCCTGATTAAGGATCCAATTGATGGGCTAATCAGGGAGTCTTTGCCTTGTAATTAACTGGGAGTGTCAGTTCCTCTGACACCCCCCCCGGAGATGGACTGATAACTACCAGCACTCTGTGTACCACTGTTAGAGTTATAAATAAAGGTACATTGGCGCTCTGGGACATCGTGAGGACCCAATAAGCTGCTATGCAAGAATGTAAATCTGCTTTTGATGGCTCTCTCATCATGTTCAGCCTCTGTGAATGATGGGGGGAGGGCAGCTGTTCACTAGGAGGTATGCGTGGGCTGGTATTGGGGTAACTCTCACTCCCTGTGTAGGTAATATTTGCCTTCCAATGATTAAATGGGATTGGAGACACATGAGGCATTATCGGTGGTAATCTATATCCAGCTGCTTTATTGTATACAAGCTGAAAACCCATGTGGCAAGTGTCACCCTGATTCTCCTACGCTTTGTCCAATTTCAGAACTACACCTCATTCTATGATCACGGATTTATGTGAAGGATAGAACCATTGAGATACAGTTGTCATGGGGAAAACTACAGCTTTGCTTCTGTTACATCACATTTTTTTACAAGGACATTGCATTTAATATCTGCTCAGTCTGGTAATGAACTAAATTTTTGGGGAGCGATTCTATTACAGGAATCCATGTTATTTTTGGGGGTTCTTGCCATAGTGCAGACTTTCAGAGGTTAATCTGTCATTCCAAATCAAATATATTGGTCTGATAAAAGATGCAACATGAACTGCTTCCTGCAGCAATGTGACAATGGGTTCTTGTTCCTTCAGTAATTGCAACATGCTGGGCTCTTCCAAACTCCTTACTGATTGCAGACTTTCTCACAGTTTTCCCAATGCATTTTGTTCCTCCTTCCTGGTGCTACTCTGTAAACTGCCTCCATTAAAGTGCTTATCTAAGACGTCTGCAGCAGAACTCCTGTGCCAGCTTGTCCTCTGGGGAGCTGGGACCTTCACTATCCTTGTCCCCTGCCCTGGCTCCGGATCACTCATTCCCAGTTTCTCATTAGACACAGATCTCACTTCTAAATTGCGCACAATGTTAGTGTCTGAGCTGGTGGCTGCAAATATGAAATCGAGAGTCCTCATCAGCATGGCTTTCTTATAGGTTCACTGCCCTGGTTCGCTCTCTGACAAGGGAAAAGCACAAGAGTGAGGTTCTTCTGCGAGGAGTCGGAGGAAAGCGTGAGGTGCAGCCTATAAGGCTGTTTGAAACTGGATTAACAGTCATCAATTCTGATTTAATTTGATTTGATTTATTATTGTCACATGTATTAACATACAGTGAAAAGTATTGTTTCTTGCGCGCTATGCAAACAAAGCATACCATTCATAGAGAAAGAGAGGAGAGAGTGCAGAATATAGTGTTACAGTCATAGCTAGGGTGTAGAGAGAGGTCAACTTAATGCAAGGTAGGTCCATTCAAAAGTCTGACAGCAGCAGGGAAAAAGCTGTTCTTGAGTCGGTTGGTACATGACTTCAGACTTTTGTATCTTTTTCCCGAAGAAAGAAGGGGAAGAATGTCCGGGGTGCGTGGGGTCCTTAATTATGTTGGCTGCTTTGCCGAGGCAGTGGGAAGTGTAGACAGAGTCAATGGATGGGAAGCTGGTTTGCGTGATGGATTGGGCTACATTCATGACCTTTTGTAGTTCCTTGCGGTCTTGGGCAGAGCAGGAGCCATATCAAGCTGTGATACACCCAGAAAGAATGCTTTCTATGGTGCATCTGTAAAAGTTGGTGAGTCGTAGCTGACATGCCAAATTTCTTTAGTCTTCTGAGAAAGTAAAGGTGTTGTCCATTTTATTTAAATATATCCACTGGTATAAGTAGAGAACACTGATCCAAAATAATTAGCAGAGGGAAGAGAAAGAGATTTTGTTTCTGTCAAGTTGGTATGATCAAGAATGGAAAGATGGTGAAGGAACTAGATTCAATAGTAACATTTAAGAACAAATTGGATATAAATTTGAAAAGGAAAAAGGAAGTGCTCCACCATGGGCTAAGTGCCAGGGAGTGGGATAAAAAGGATAACTCTTTCAAAGAGATGGCACCAATACAGAGACCTGAATGGCTTCCTTCTACATGGTATCATTCTATGATGATTATGGAAATTCCCATCTCCAAAATTAGAATGGATTTCAGCTATGTAAATTTCTGTAAGTATATAAAGAGGAAGAGAATAGTGAGAGCAGATGTTGGCCCTTTAGAGGATGGAAATGGTGGGGTAATAATGGGAAACTTGGAGGCTCTAAACCAATACTTTGTCTCTGTTTTCACAGTGGAAGGTAATAATTCTGTCCCAAAAACTGCAGTTTATAGAGTAGAACTTGGTGAAATTACTGTACCCAGGGAGAAGGTACTCAGAAAACGGAGAGGTTTAGAATTAGACAAGTCCTCGGGACCTGATGGCCTACACCCTAGGGTGTTAAAGGAGGTGACAGCAGAGATAGTGGATGCATTACTTTTGATATTCAAAAATTCCCTGGATTCCAGAAAGGTACCGATGGACTGGAAATATGCTAATGTGACACCCTGATTTAAGAAAGGAGAGAGGCAAAAAGTGGGAAACTATGGACCAGTCAGCGTGACTTCTGTGGTCAAGTGTGGGTCAATCATTAAGGAGGAGATGTCTAGACATCTGGAAAAGCAAAGTTCGATTCACCAGTGTCGGCACGGTTTTGTGAAGGGGAGGGCTTGTTTGACAAACCTGCTCAAGTTCTTTAAGGATGTAATCAGCAAGGTAGATCATTATCCTAGAATCCCACAGTGCAAAGGAGGCCATTCAGCCCATCGACCCTGTACCAACCACAATCTCACCCAGGCCCTATCCCCATAACCCCATGCATTTACCCTAGCTAGCCCCCCCAACACTAAGGGGCAATTTAGCATGGCCAATCTACCGAACCTGCACATCTTTGGATTGTGGGAGGAAACCGGAGCACCCCGAGGAAACCCACACAGACATGGGGAGAATGTGCAAACTCCAGACAAATTGGCTCAAGAAAACAGAGGGTTGGGATAAATGGGTCCTTCTCCAGTTGGTGATCTGTAACTAGTGGAGGCCCACAGGGTTCTGTTCTTGGACCACAACTATTTACAATCTATATCAATGATCTACAAGCAGGGACAGAGTGTAACATAGCAAAATTTGCTGATGACATGAAAATAAGTGGGAAAGCAGGCTGTGATGAGGAAATAAAGAAGTTTACAAATGGATAATGACAGGCTGGGGGAATGGGCCGGAATCTGGCAGATGGAGTTTAATGTGGATAAATGTGAGGTTATCCATTTTGGCCAGAAAAATAAGAGAGCAAATTACTACTTAAATGGGAAACAGATTCAAAAGGCATCTGTGCAGAGGGATCTGGGTGCCCTTGTGCATGAGTCTCAGAAAGTGGGTATGCATGAGCAGAATATTATAAAGAAGGCAAATGGAATCTTGGCATTTATTGCAAAGGGTCTAGAGTATAAAAGTAGAGAAGTGTTGTTACAATTCTATAAGGCATTGGTGAGACCACACTTGGAGTATTGTGTTCAGTTTTGGTCACCTTCTTTCAGGAAGGATGTGGTGGCACTGGAGACGGTTCAATAAAGGTTCACTGGATTGATTCCAGGTTTGAAGGAGCTGTCGTACGAGGAGCGGATGAGTAGCTTGGGCTTGTATTCGCTGGAGTCGAGAGGAATGAGGGGGGATTTGATTGAGGTATATCAAATACTCAATGGGATTGATAAAGTAAATGTTAACCAAATCTTCCCCTTTCTAGAACAGTCTCGGACAAGAGGTCATAGTTGTAGAGTAAGAGGGGGGAGGTTCCAGACAGAGATAAGGAGAAGCTACTTCTCTCAGAGGGTTGTGAATCTATGGAACTCACTGCCCCAGAGTGCAGAGGATGCAGAACCAATCAATGGATTCAAGAAAGAGACAGATAAATATTTGATCAAAAGCTGGATAAAGGACTATGGGGAAAAGGTAGAGAAGTGGAGTTAGGATGAGATGGAGATCAGCCATGATTATATAGAATGGCAGAGCGAGCTCGAAGGGCTGAATGGCCTACTCTCGCTCCTAATTCCTATGTTTTTATGTTTCTATGTAAACTCACCGCATTCTCACTCAATCCCCTCCCCCACAACTCTCATCCCACTTCTCTGCTTCTCTCTCAACCCCATAGTTTCATCTTTTTATCTCCATTTTCACTCTCATCCATCTCTTCTTAACCACCTCTCAAAATTGCCATTTCTCAATCAACCCCATCACCTCACTCTCATCTCTCTCCCAATCTTTCCCATCAGCCCTCCTTCTCTACCTCCTCCTTCTCATTCGATCAACTGTCCTCCTCGCTTTCTTTTTCGACAAATGCCTTCCCTTTGAATCTCATCCTGTTCTTTCAAGCCCCTCACTGCCTCTTTTACTGAAACTCATTTCTCTAGCTCTCTAGCCCTCTTGTTCAACCATTCCTTTACATTTCAATGCCCTTCCTTCTCAATCAGCGCTCTTCTCTTCCCCCTCCCTTCCTACTTGTTTCCCTCAAGGAGCTTTTGGTATGTTCAAAATTCAACAAAATGAAGTTTGCCACAATTAATTTAAAAGAACCAACTTTGAATGAAGAATGTAAATGCTTGTCTGCTTTTCTATTCTTCTGTCTTTCCAATCCATCCCTCCACCATCTCATATTGTGAGAAACTGTATCTCACGAGTCGAAGACAATGCCACTGACCTTTGCTAAATGTCAATAAAAAATAGGTTGGAATAATTGGTTAGCTTCAAAACTCAAAGCATTTTGTTTGAAAATTGATTATCTTGAAGAAAGACATTCTCTGATTTCCCACTTACTCATCTCCTGCACCCGCCACTCTCTGACAAGTTAATGCAATTTATAGAAAATAAAAATATAAATTTTTATTGTTCACTGTTTCTGGTGAATGTTCATAGATCAGAAACATTAACTCTTGTTTCTCTCTCCACAGATGCTTCCAGACCCGCTGAGTGTTTCCAGCATTTTTTGTTTTTATTTCAGATTTCCAGTACCTGCAATATTTTGCTTTAATGCATTTATGAGCCTTTCAGAACACAAAAGTTACAACTGTTGAACTACTGCAGCTATTTATTTTCAATCACCTGCACTTGCAAAGTCATATTTGACCTCAAGATGAGCTACCAACCTGAGCCATTACCAAGACTGCCGATTTCCAATTCCTTCACATCGCCCATCTGCTGCTGAAACCCTCATCCATTACTCTAGACTTGACTATACAACACTCCTCGAGCCGACCTTCTATGTTCACCCTTTGTAAACTTAAGGACATACAAAACTCTGCACTTGTGTCCTTACTCATGCCAAGTTCCACATTTACCCATCAACAATACCTCACACTAAGTTGATCTTTTTCGAGCTATGACTGTAATGCTACATGCTATACTCGCTCCTTTCCTTCTCTATGAATGGTATGCTTTGTCTGTATAGCATGCAAGAAACAATACTTTTCACTGTGTACTAATACACGTGACAATAATAAATCAAATCAAACCAAATCAAAAACCATGGGATACGATCTTCAAATTTTCAAACTTGTTTTAAGACCCTCCTTGTCCTCTTCCTATCTATACAATCTCCTCTAGCCTCACAACCATCAAGATATTTCAATTAATCTAATTCGTGTGCATTCTCAATTATAATTGCTCCACATTTGATAGTCATACCTTAATGTGCCTAGACCCTAAGCTCTGGCATTCCCTCCCTGAACCTCTCCCATTCTCTCCCTCTGTTTCGTCCTTTAAGACCATAGAATAGAATCCTACAGGACAGAAGGAGGCCATTCGGCCCATTAAGTCCGCACCGACCACAATCCCACCTAGACCCTATCCCCATAACCCCATGCATTTATCCTAGCCAGTCCCTCTGACACTAAGGGGCAATTTAGCATGGCCAATCCATCTAACTCGCAAATCTTTGGAGTGTGGGAGGAAACCGGAACACCCGGAGGAAACTCACACAAACATGGGGAGAATGTGCAAACTCCACACAGACAGTGACCTGAGGCCAGAATTGAACCTGGGGACCCTGGCGCTGTGAGGCAACAGTGCTAATCACTGTGCCACTGTGCAGCCTTAAGATCTGTGTTTTTTTTACCAAACTTTCGATCTCCTATCCTAATGTCTCCTTTTGTGTCTCAGAGTTGAATTTTCCTTTCTTATATCTGTGAAATACCTTGGGATATTTTATTACATTAAAGGCGTTATTTAAATGCATGTCCTTAGCTGTTGGCTCCTGAACTGAGACTCTGAATTAAAACAGCCATCGCTACAATTTCAAAATTTGTGGATGATGCCAAGTTGAGGGTGTGGTTAATACGAAGGAGGACGGTGATAAATACAGGAAGGCAATGGATCAGCCGACAGAATGGGTGGGTAATGCACTTCAGTATAGATATGTGTAAAGCAGTACATTTTGATTGGAGGAATAAGGAAGACACATACTCCTTGGAAAATAAGTCGAGAGGAACTTATCATTCAAAATAACCACGCAGGTTAATAAAGTGATTTTAAAGATCCCTCACTACCGGCGTTCAACATTCGAGGTAAAGAATTGAAAAGCAGAGACATTCTATTAAACTTGATTGACAACAGAACCTTGATTAGATCACACTCAGAATGCAACGAATATTTATAAAAAGGGTGCAGAGGCACTGAGAGAAGGTGCAAAAACGTACATGTTTGAATGTATTCTTTTATAGGATGTGGTTGCTGTATGCTAGGTCAGCATTTATTGCCCATCTCTAATTGCCCTTGAGAAGGTGTTGGCAAGCCAGTTTCTTGAAGCGCTGCAGTCAATGTGGTGTAGGTGCATCCATGGTTCTGTTAGGGAGGGAATTCCAGGATTTTGACCCAGTGACGGTGAAGGAACGGTGATATAAATCCAAGTGAAAATGCTGTGTGGCTTGGAGGGGATCTTGCAGGTGGCAGTGTCCCCAAGCATTTGCTGCTCTCATCCTTCTAGGGGTTAGAGATTGTGGGTTTGGAAGATGCTTTCGAAGCAAGTCTTCCATCACTTTGCTGATGATCGAGTGGAGTGAATGAAATGCTCAGAGACAAACATTTCCAAGACAGACCTGAATTCAGATTAAAGTTTTTTAAAGTTTATTTATTCATGTCACAAGTAGGCTTACATTAACACTGCCATGAAGTTACTGTGAAAATCCCCTAGTTGCCACATTCCGGTGCCTGTTCGGGTACACTGAGGGAGAATTATGCATGCACCTAACCAGCACATCTTTCAGAATGTGGGAGGAAACCGGAACACCTGAAGGAAACCCACCCAGACAAGGGGAGAACATGCAGACTCTGCACAGACAGTGACCCAAGCCGGGAATCGAACCTGGCTCCCTGGGGCTGTGAGGCAGCAGTGCTAACCACTGTGCCACCGTGCCGCCCTGTTAATGGATTTTACTAAAGCCTCTGTTCAGTTCAAGCGACTGCCAGAGATGCCTAATATCTGCCTGAAGTGATATGGCAGTGACCATCCATATCTTGTGTACATTTCTGGCATGCAAAGTCAGACAGGAAAATGGGGAAGTAGAATAAGGATCTTGGTTTGAAAAACTCAGCTAAATACAAAGGAATTCTGACCCCACTGATTAGGAAACAGGTGTGGAATCATTCTAAAAATATTCTGCCCGTTGACAGCATATATTAATTTTATGCCAGTCCATCTTGGGATAATAAATCATCCATATTGCCCTGTCACTCTTAGATATCTCTGAACTGTCTATTGCTATTTGGTGGCTTATAACAGACACTAAAAACTGTACCGTCTCTCTTCCTATTCCTTAACTTCATCCACATCGATTCCATATTAATCCAACACCATTCTTTCCTGGTATTGTGGCACGATCCTTTACTAATATTGTCCCATTATTCCTTTCTCCTACTGTACCTCCATTCACGATTTCCTGCAGGATTTACAATCACTTCTTTCCGAACCCATGTCACTCAACTGTAATAGCTGCTATATCATACTCCATCGTTATAACTTCTACCTGTACAATTTTGTTTTGGATATTTGTGAATTCAAATACATTCCACTCAATGTTGACTCCAACTGTTGAACAAGATAACTTTTTTTTCAAGGTTGTTGAAAAGAAGCATGTTGCAGAATCTTTTCATCTCGCACTCATCAGGATAAAAGCAAGCTTCAAACAACCACAACAATTTGCACTACAGGAGAAAATAGTTCTGATTGGTTGGCAATTCAACTCTGATTTTTTTAATTCTTTCGTGGGACATGGGCGTCGTTGACTAGACCAGCATTTATTGCCCATCCCTAGTTGCCCTTGAGAAGATGGTGATGAGCTGCCTTCTTGTCCATGTGCTGTGGGTTGACCCACAATGCCGTTTGGGAGGGAATTCCAGGATTTTGACCCAGCAACTATGAAGGAACGGTGATATATTTCCAAGTCAGGATGGCGAGTGGCTTGGAGGAGAACTTGCAGGTGATGGTGTTCCCATGTATCTGCTGCCCTTGTCCTTCTAGATGGAAGTGGTCATGGGTTTGGAAGGTGCAGTCTAAGGATCTTTAGTGAATTGCTGCAGCGCATCTTGTAGATAGTACACACTGCTGCTACTGAGCGTCGGTGGAGGAGGGATTGAATGTTTGTAGATGTGATGCCAATCAAACGGGCTGCTTTGTCCTGGATGGTGTCAAGCTTCTTGGGTGTTGTTGGAGCTGCACCCATCCAGGCAAGTGGGGAGTATTCCATCACACTCCTGACTTGTGCCTTGTAGATGGTGGACAGGCTTTGCAGAGTCAGGAGGTGAGTTACTCGCCGCAGTATTCCTGGCCACTGACCTGCTCTTGTAGCCACTGTGTTTATGTGGTGAGTCCAGTTGAGTTTCTGGTCAATGGTAACCCCAGGATGTTGACAGTGGGGGATTCAGTGATGGTTACACCATTGAATTTCAAGGGGCGAAGGTTAGAGTGTCTCTTATTGGTGATGGTCATTGCCTGGCATTTGTGTGGCACGAATGTCACTTGTCACTTGTCAGCCCAAGCCTGGATATTGTCCAGATCTTGTTGCATTTGAACATGGACTGCTTCAGTATCTGAGGAATGATGCTGAACATTGTGCAATCATCGGCGAACATCTTCACATCCTCCTGATTGGCCAAGGTGTTACCATGGAGAAAGCTACAGGGCACTATAGACTTCCCATGCACTCAGAGGCTGCAGAGAAAGCAAGATCTGTGTGGTGCCTTGTGCCAGAACCCAACACGTTCCTTGACAGTAACACAAGTTTATCTTGCATAGCAGCCAATGCATGCAGCAGCACAGTGTACGTGGCCATCAGTGTTCTCCTGTCTGTCACCACCTCAAAGTCTTCATCAGAGTCCCATGTAACAGGACTCATCTGTGACCTCTTCCTCTGGTGAACTGCCCCATGTAACAGCCTCACCCGGCATGTGGGCATTGTGGACTAGCCAAGCAAATTTTGGCCATTCCTAAATGCCCTGGGGAAGGTGGTGGTGAGTTGCCTTCTTGAACTGCTGCAGCCCAGTTATGGAAAACAATCTCCTCGCTCAGACTTGGGAAGGCAGGAGGACTAGATCCCCTCCAGCTCCTCGCTCCTCCCTTTAGTACCACCTTGTCCTGCCAGAGAGGGGGAAGAATGTCAGAGATTGTGCCTGCCACAGCTGAACAGCTGAAGTAAATGGGGGCAGAAGAGGGTGTGAGGCTGACAGAATTGGTAACTATGTGAGGGTCAGGTGGAGGATCTGGATTAGGTGAGTCCTGGACGTCAGGGAGTGATTCTGGGTACAAGATGGGGGTTGTGCTGCATTAAGTAGCATGAGAGGTTGGTGGAGCAGTGGGCACAGAGATGTCAGACAATGAAGCGTTCACTGCTCTTGGTCACCGGCGTGTGGTCATTAGACGTTTTGTGGCAATACTGTCAGGTTCTTAGATCCAGACATCGGGAAACAAGACATCCCTGATCATTTGCTCCCGGTCTATTGAGGGTGGTCTTTGAGGCCTCTCTGCCAACCACCCCAACCCTGGCAGACAACCACATGCAACCAATGTTCTTGTGTCACTAAGTGGCAAGGTCAATCTACTTTTTGATGCCTAAAGTAAAATCTCTCAGGCTATATGGGTTTACCCATCAGGTTTTACGTGACGTAGTTCAGCAGGATTTCTGTGCAAGGGAGTCAGAAAATCCTTTTCAACAAGCCAAGCTTTGCCAATGTGCCTCTGTGGACCATGAGGTAGGATCTATATATCTATTATATATTGTTAACAGCGCCTGTATTAAAGGCCTCCTGGGTATATTAGTTTATTGGTCATCATTTATATAATGAGGTCTAACAGATGTTTTTTTTTGTGTGTGAATGCAACCACGGGGAATATGATGAATTGTCCAGACAGCAGATCATAGTTTCTTCCCAGGTATGTCACAGCCTGAATTGAGATTGTTAGCGAGGGTGATGATGCGCTATTAAATCACTCGGGAGGCTGGATCGTACCCGGGAAATAAAGGCTTTTATTAGTAACAAGAATGGAGCATACTATATAACAATACAATCCCAGACTAAAAGGTCACTTGGCAGTGCAGTGACCTTTATACTCCTACAGGTAGGCGGAGCCAACCGGAGTGTACCACAGAACAATACCAACAGGTAGAACACCCCAACCCTAACCCCAACAGTGACAACAGTAACATATGTACAAGTACCCATAGTGCTGACCATCTATGGTTCAGTACCCATAGTGGTAACCATCTATGGTTCACCACAGGTGATAAACAAGTTCTTTGAGAGTTTCACAAAGTCCATTGAGGCTGATGTCGTTCACTTATTTTTTTAAGAATGAGCTAAAACATTCAAAATAAAGGCAACATTCTGATTGGAAGCCTCCATGAAGCTGACAAATTAAGTATCAACCAACAAATTGTTATGGAAGAAAAGCTACTTGAAAATTAATATCATAGTGATGAGTACTTTGAATTTTAAATATATCCTTTCTGACATAAGACCATAGACCATAAGACATAGGAGCAGAATTAGGCCACTCGGCCCATCGAGTCTGCTCTGCCATTCAATCATGGCTGATATTTTTCTCATCCCCATTCTCCTGCCTTTTCCCCATAACCCCTGATCCCCTTATTAATCAAGAATCTATCTATCTCTGTCTTAAATACACTCAATGACCTGGCCTCCACAGCCTTCTGCGGCAAAGAGTTCCACAGATTCACCACTCTCTGGCTGAAGAAATTCTTCCTCATTTCTGTTTTAAAGGATTGTTCCTTTAGCCTGAGGTTGTGCCCTCTGGTTCTAGTTTTTCCTACGAGTGGAAACATCCTCTCCACGTCCACTCTATCCAGGCCTCGCAGTATCCTGTAAGTTTCAATAAGATCTCCCCTCATCCTTCTAAACTCCAACGAGTACAGACCCAGAGTCCTCAATCGTTCCTCATACGACACGCTCTTCATTCCAGGGATCATTCTTGTGAACCTCCTCTGGATCCTTTCCAAGGCCAGCACATCCTTCCTTAGATATGGGGCCCACTTGGAGGTTGTATCCCAATTAAGTAATTCAGCAGCAAGCTTTGGGCGTTTGCAATAAGAAAGGTTACTTATTCTCACACTTACACAATATCACACACAATGCAAAGCCACACACCCGGTCTCTCAAATGCAAGTATGCAGATGAAGATTGGATACAGATAACGACAGTGCACGCTTACGGAATACAGTTAATTCAGGCTCTGATTTATGATTTCCAGTCTCCCAGTTGAAGTGAGGGTCTTGTAAGGCAAAGGGTTCACAGCAGGTTGCAAAATTTCTTGTAGTCGAATGTCAAGGAGACTGTTTCTCAGGTGAACTTTGAAGCTGGAACCGGTTATGTACTTTGGTTGATTGATGACTTGCAGCTAGCTCCAGTGTCTGGTTCTCGGCCTGGCTGACAACTGATGGTTCTGAAAGGCAAAGGTGGCACAGTCGTTCTCTGAAGCTGTTGCCTTGTCCCCAGTGTTCTTCTCCAGACTGCCCAGATCACTCCTGTGTCTTGGGATAATAAAGATTCTCAATATCAGAAGCCAGACATGGTCAATGACTGTTGTCTACACAGCACGGCTTAAAGTGAAAAGGCCATCAGTATGCAACAGGAGATAAATGGTGGTCTTCAACACTGACCTTGTAAATAACTAGTCTCATCATCTTTCCTTTGCTGAATTGTGAACCTGGAGACATAAACCCAGTGACTGTGTTTTGAGTGAGTTCAAACAATGGCAGGCTTGAATTCCACAGATAACATTCATCTTGATATGTCCATTCTGGAGGTGCGCCCTCACACATGGTTATTCAATTTGGAACATTCCAGAAGCTTGATAATCTATGCTGAATATGGAAAAGTCATCTGATCCCCTTGACAGCATCGGTTCAACAGCTCTTTTCCCTCCTTACAGATGCTGCCAAGCCTTCTGAGATTTTCCAGCATTTTCTCTTTTGGTTTCAGATTCCAGCATCCGCAGTAATTTGCTTTTATTTAACTTCCAAACAAAGAATGAAGAACAAAGAAAATTACAGCACAGGAACAGGCCCTTCGACCCTCCAAGCCTGCACCGACCATGCTGGCCGACTTAACTAAAACACCCTGCCCTCCCGGGGACCATACCTTTCTATTCCCATCTCATTCATGTACTTGTCAAGACGCCCCTTAAAGGTCACTACCGTATCCGCTTCCACTACCTCCCCCGGCAACGAGTTCCAGGCACCCACCACTCTCTGTGTAAAAAATCTGCCTCGTACATCTCTTTTAAACCTTGCCCCTCGCACCTTAAACCTGTGCCCCTGAGTAATTGACTCTTCCACCCAGGGAAAAAGCTTCTGACTATCCACTCTGTCCATGCCTCCCATAATCTTGTAGACTTCTATCAGGTCTCCCCTCAACCTCCGTCGTTCCAGTGAGAACAAATCAAGTTTCTCCAACCTCTCCTCATAGCTAATGCCCTCCATACCCGGCAACATCCTGGTAAATCTTTTCTGTACCCTCTCCAAAGCCTCCACATCCTTCTGGTAGTGTGGCGACTAGAATTGAACACTATATTCCAAGTGCGGCCTAACTAAGGTTCTATAAAGCTGCAACATGACTTGCCAATTTTTAAACTCAATACCCCAGCCGATAAGGCAAGCATGCCGTATGCCTTCTTGACTACCTTCTCCACCTGCATTGACACTTTCAGTGATCTGTGTACCTGTACACCCAAATCCCTTTGCCTATCAATACTCTTAAGGGTTCTGCCATTTACTGTATATTTCCCATCTGTATTAGACCTCCCAAAATGCATTATCTCACATTTGTCCGGATTAAACTCCATCTGCCATTTCTCTGCCCAAGCCTCCAACCGATCTATATCATGCTGTATCCTCTGATGGTCCTCGTCGCTATCCGCAAATCCACCAACCTTTGTGTCGTCCGCAAACTTACTAATCAAACCAGTTACATTTTCCTCCAAATCATTTATATATATACGAGCTCGGTCCACGTGTTGTTGTGAATATGACATACCTTTACCGGGCATGGCAACATGATCACTGCGAAGTGATTTACTATAAAATAAATGCTGAATAAAATACATTTATTTTTAAAGTAATCAATACTGGAAGTGTCACATTGCAATTTTGCTTTCAAAATGCTGTACAAATGAAGTTTGGTGTTTGTGTACTTCGAACCTACACATTGGGCGGGACTTTCTGCTCCGAGACCGGAAATTCCCACCTGAGGTCAACAAACATTAAATGGTCTGTCAAATATTCCGTCCTGCCCGCAACAATTCCCATGGTGGGCAGGACGGGAATATTTACACCGTCTTCAACACTTGGCATCATCAGGAAAAATGTGCTGAGGGTTCACACTGCATAAATATAATGCCATAATTACTTGCGAGAATATTTCAGGAGATAGAGAAATAGAAAAAAGGAGCAGGAAGAGGCCATTCGGCCCTCCGAGCCTGCTCAGCCATTTTATATGATCATGGCTGATCATCCAACTCAATAGCTTGATCCTGCCTTCTCCTCATATCTCTTGATCCCCTTCACCTCAAGTGCTATATCGAACTGCTTCTTAAAAACATTCAATGTTTTGGCCTCAACTACTTTCTGTGGTAATGAATTCCAGAGGCTGACCATTCTCTGGGTGAAGAAATTTCTCCTTATCTCTGTCCTAAATGACCTACACTGGATCCTCAGACTGTGACCCCTGGTTCTGGTACTGGGAACATCCTCCCTGCATCTACCCTGTCTAGTCCTGTTAGAATTTATAGGTTCCTATGAGGTCCCCCTCATTCTTCTGAACTCCTGTGAGGATTAATGCAAAGAATTGTGCAAGTATTTAATTTTTCACAATAGTATTTAAGAGTAAATGTCTTAAATTTTCTCTGTTGTTAGAGGGAGACGCAAAGACTCAGCAGTCTTAGCAGGAAAGGAGGGAAAGATCAAAATACCTCAAGTTTCTCTCCCATACATGTCAATGGCAGGTTGAAGTATCGCATCGGTAAAAGGTCTTGCAGCAGACCCCTATCCACCCTGCCAACTAAGCAATGCGGTGTAGACTCAGGAGAGAAGGGCAAAAATAATCACCACAGGAAGTTTAGAAGTGAGCAGGATAAATTACTCCCTGCCACAGCAACCTCTGCACGATGTGCCAGATCATCGACATGGATGCCATCATCTCACGTGAGAACACCATCCACCAGGTACATGGTACATACTCTTGCAACTCGGCCTACGTTGTCTACCTGATATGCTGCAGGGAAGGATGTCCCGAGGCATGGTACATTGGGGAAACCATGCAGATGCTATGACAATGGATGAATGAACACCGCTCGACAATCACCAGGCAAGAGTGTTCTCTTCCTGTTGGGGAACACTTCAGCGGTCATGGGCATTCGGCCTCTGATCTTCGTGTAAGCGTTCTCCAAGGCGGCCTTCACGACACACGACAACACAGAGTCGCTGAACAGAGACTGATAGCCAAGTTCCGCACACATGAGGACGGCCTCAACCGGGATCTTGGGTTCATGTCACACTATCTGTAACCCCCACGACTTGCCTGGGTTTGCAAAATCTCACTAACTGTCCTGTCTGGAGACAATACACACCTCTTTAACCTGTGCTTAATGCTCTCTCCACTCACATTGTCTGCACCTTTGAGACTTGATTACCTGTAAAACCATTATTTTGTAAATTGAGTTTGTGTCTTTATATGCCCTGTTTGTGAACAGAACTCCCACTCACCTGACGAAGGAGCAGCGCTCCGAAAGCTTGTGGCTTTTGCTACCAAATAAACCTGTTGGACTTTAACCTGGTGTTGTGAGACTTATCCTGTCTACATCAACAGGGATGAAGTGGTAAGTTCAAGAGTTTCAGGTTTCTAGGTGTCCAGATCACCAACAACCTGTCTTGGTCCCTCCACACCGACGCTATAGTTAAGAAAACCCACCAAAGCTTCTACTTTCTCAGCAGGTTAAGGAAATTCGGCATGCCCGCAATGACTCTCACCAACCTTTACAGATGCAACATAGAAAACATCCTTTCCAGATGGATAACAGCTTGGTATGACTCCTGCTCTGACCAAGACTGCAAGAAACTAAATATTATTTATTAGTGTCACAAATAGGCTTACATTAACACGGCAATAAAGTTACTGTGAAAATCCCCTAGTCACCACACTCTGGCGCCTGTGCACTGAGGGAGAACTTAGCATGGCCAATTCACCTAATCAGCACATCTTTCGGACTGTGGGAGGAAACTGGAGCACCCGGAGGAAATCCACGCAGACATGGGGAGAATGTGCAGATTCCACACATACAGTGACCCAAGCTGGGAATCGAACCCAGGTCCATGGCGCTGTGAGGCAGCAGTGCTAACCACTGTGCCACTGTGCTGCCTACAAAGGGTTGTGAACATAGCCCAGTCCATCACGCAAACCAGCCTCCCATCCATTGACTCCCTCTACACTTCCCGCTTCCTAGGAAAAGCAGCCAGCATAATCAAGGACCCTATATATCCCGGACATACTCTCTTCCACCTTCTTCCATTGGGAAAAAGATACAAAAGTCTGAGATCATGTACCAACCGGCTGAAGAACAGCTCCTTCCCTGCTGCCATCAGACTTTTGAATGGACCCACCTTATATTAAGCTGACCTTTCTCTACACCCTAGCTATGGCTAAAAACATTACATTCTGCACTCTCTCCTTTCCTTCTCCCCTGTGTACTCGCTGTATGGTATGCTTTGTCTGTATAGTGCAATACTTTTCACTGTATACCAATACATGTGACAATAATAAATCAAATCAAATCATTTTGGTAAATCTCCTCTGTGCCCCCTCTAGTGCAAGAATACATAACTTAATATTTTCTTCATGTGATATTTATTCATTTCATTCATATCTTAAGTAGCCTTACATTAACACTGCAATGAAGTTAGTATGAAAATTCCTTAGTCGCCACACTCCGGTCGGTGCCTGTTCAGGTACACTGAAGGAGAATTTAGCATGATCAATCCACTTAACCAGCACGTCTTTCAGACTGTGGGAGGAAACCTGAGCACCCGAAGGAAACCCACGCAGACATGGGGAGAGTGTGCAGACGCCACGCAGAGAATGACTCAAGCCAGGAATCGAATCTGTGTCCCTGGCGCTGAGAGGCAGCAGTGCTAACCACTGCGCCACCGTGCCACCCATGGTATGGTCACCTGGATAAAGAAAACATGTTCTCCAAGAAAGATGTGGGGCAGGAGTTCCCCCCCGCAACCCCCACTCTGTGGCATGTTTACTGGTAGTGGAGCCAGCCCACAATTGGCCAACGGCAGGGGAATGGCTTGAAAATTCAGCCAATGATATTCCATGATTCTAATCAGTGCACTTTGACAATTGTTCGCAAATTGTAAAATTGAAACAGATATTATGATTCTCTGACTCTATGATATTACGGTGTATACATCGGCACGGGTTGCTTTTCCCTCAGTAAATACTTTGAGGCATTATCTTGATAACTGGATTTTTCATATTGTTATATCATTTTGTGATTGAACTTTGCCGTAGATCAACATTCTATTTTACATGTTTCTCTTTTCATATTGGCAGAGCAGAGGGGTATTATGTTACTGATGTACTTCGATGTATAATTGATATATCGCATCATGTAACTGATGAAAATAAAACATCGGTGCTTCCTTATCACAACTGGAATTTTTAACAATCAAAGCAATTGAAACAGTTCAACTGTCAGGGACTTTCACATGAACATAACAAAGTCCTGCCAAAATAAATATTTTTCTGCTGTAGCTGGCGATTAAACTATCTGAGTTACGAGTAAAAGAAGTTTACTTTGCAATCAACTGAAGTTTAGAAGTAAATTCTGGATGAAATATAATTTCCTGATATGTTGTCCAGACTAATACGAATAAAATATATTCACCGTGTTCTGCACAAGTTTAATCCTTTTCAGTTACTGGAGGCAAGAATAATTTTATCTGTAAAATAATTTGCTTATGTTGACTTGGGTTAATTATTATGCTTTAATTATTCTTCAGTTTAAGGGCTTATAAGTGAATACGTTCCAATAATTGTAGAACTTTTTAGACAAATTTGAGTTACTTTGTGTCCTTCCCCAAACCCCCCATCTCTAATCTTTGGCAGTTCCTTTCCCCTCCAGACTTTGCAGTTTCCTGCCGATCATTTCCTTTTCCATGCCTTTCAACACCTTGGCCACATGCTCTGAAATTCTCTTCCTAAAGCTCCCTGCATCTACCTGTGCACGGTGGCACAGTAGTTAGCACTGCTGCCTCACAGTGCCAAGGACCTGGGTTCAATTCCTGGCTTGGGTTTGTCTGTTCTCCCCATGTCTGCCTGGGTTTCCTCTGGACGCTCCGGTTCCCTCCCACAGTCCGAAAGACATGCTAGTTAGGTGCATTGGCCATGCATAATTCTCCCTCAGTGTACCCGAACAGGCACCGGAGTGTGACGACGAGAGAATTTTCACGGTAACTTCATTGCAGTGTTAATATGAGCCTACTTATGACACTAATAAATAAACTTTATCTTCACCTTTAAAATCATACATAAAAACCTCCTCCTCCTCCTCATGGACATGGCATCCATTTTGTTTTCTCCGTTCTGCCTCTGTGAAGCATCATGGAACATTTTATCTGTATCAAAGAACAAGATAAGTGCAAGTTGTTGTTAAGTCTGAGTGCAATTTATCATTCATGAGCAAATTAAATTGGGTAAAATGCATACAGGTAATTTGATGTAATTACAAAAGTGAAATAAGAACAGAGCAAAATTAACCCTGGACATAGAAATTCCTGCTGTTGTGAAATCAGATTGCAATAATCCTAATCAGGGATTCACATCGATTTCATTTTTAAAGCGCTAACTATTTTTGCACTCACTATTCTCTCCAATTAAGCTTTTAAACAAAATATCATGACACAATACACTTCTAGTTAAATACAAGCACTGTGGGCAGAATTTTCAATGTGGGATTACGTCCCCTGGGCGGGTTGGCCGAGGTAGAGTTCGCTTTCGGAGGATCGGTGCAGACTTGATGGGCCGAATGGCCTCCTTCTGCACTGTAGTGATTCCATTCTATTCTCTAACATTCCACACATGTTCCTGGGTGTCGCCAGGACTAAAGAGCTCAATTCTAAGGGTGGGGCAAAAGTAACACAGCCCTTGACATCATTTGATCGAGTGTGGCATCAGGATGTCCTACTAAAATTGAAGTCAATGGAAATTAAGGGAAACACTCTCCGTTGGTTGGAGTCACACCCGGCACAAAGGAAGATGGTTGTGGTGGTTGGAGATTAATCACCTTAGTCCAATGATATCACTGCAGGAGTTCTTCGATGTCATGTCCGAGGCCCAACCATCTTCAGCTGCTTCATCAACGACCTATCCTCCATCATAAGGTCAGAAGTACGGATGTTTGCTGAAGATAGTAGTGTTCAGGACTATTCATAACTCCTTGGATAAGCAAACAGTTTATGCCTACCTGCAACGAGATGTGAACTCAGTCTCGGGCTGATAAATGATAAGTAACGTCCACACCCCCACATGAATGCCAGGCAATGATCATCTTCAGCAACAGAAAATTTAAACTCCATCACTCAGCATTCAGCAGCATCACTATTGCTGAATCTCCCGCCATCAATATCCTGGCGGGTTACCACTGACCAGAACCTTAACTGGACGAGTCACATAAATACAGTAGATATAGGAGCAGGTCAGAGGTAGGGTACCCTATGGCAATTAACTCACCTCCTAACACCCGAAGGTCTGTCCACCATATACAGGGCAGAAGTCAACAATACATAGAACAAAGAACAATGAAAATTACAGCACAGGCACAGGCTCTTCAGCCCTCCAAGTCTGCACCGACCATGCTGCCTGACTGAACTAAAACTCCCTACTCTTCCTGGGACCATATCCCTCTATTCCCATCCTATTCATATACTTGTCAAGACGCCTCTTAAAAGTCACTTTCGTATCTGCTTCCACTACCTCCCCCAGCAGCGAGTTCCAGGCACCCACCACCCTCTGTGTAAAAAACTTGCCTCGTGCATCTCCTTTAAACCTTGCCCCTCACATCTTAAACCTAAGCCCCCTTGTAATTGACTCTTCCGCCCTGGGAAAAAGCTTCTGACTATCCACTCTGTCCATGCCCGTCATAATCTGCGCCATGCCATTCACCACTGGCATGCCATGGCTGCGGTGTGTACCATCTGCAGGATGCGCTGTAGCAGCTCACCAAGGCTTCCTCCACATTTTACAATCCCATGACCTCCACCACCTAGAAGAACAAGGGCAACGGACACATGGGAGCAGCACCCACCCACAAACTCCCCTCCCTAAGTCACACATCATCCTGACTTCATGTCATGATTCCGATTCTTGAATCCAAAACTTTTACATGAATGAATACTGATCCCAGTAGCAACCCTTGTGGAACACCACTTCCTAACATTTGCCAATCTGAGTAATTACCTTTAATCCTGACATTTTTTTGGTTTGGAGCTAGTTTGCTACCCGTTCTGCTATGTATTCCCCAACTCCACCTATTGTGCCTAAGTCACGAGTCTACTACTTGGTTACTTATCAAATCCCTCTTGGAAATCCAAATATATTGTATCATATAATCAGATATTATTCTGCAAAAGTCTCCTCACATTATTCTGGAAACAAAACAACGAATGCACATTGGATTAGAATTTAGAGGCTAGATTTCACATGTGTATGAACAATCTGGCTTTCTTCCAGTGTAAGCTTAGCATACTCTCACATAAAGCCATGGCTTGATGAGTGAGTCATAACATTTTCAGAACAAGTTTGATAAACTGAAATATTAACCTATTACATGAATGAATAACCTATCCAATCATGATATAATCAGTAGGGATGAATATCAAATTGAATCTGAAACCTTCAATGATCCTAAATTTGTCCATTTGGAGCTTATTTGCCAAGATTAAAATATGACTCAGTTCAGGGACAGATACCACTAAGGGATATTTTTATTATTCGCTCCGTTCCTCTGGATTTTTACCACTTTAATTGTTGCAGCATTGTGCTATCCCGGCAGCGAGAGCCACAATGATAAAGGAAGGAAATGTTGGCTTGTTTAGACAAAAAGAATTATATCAATCAATGGGTGACATTCTCCAGCCTCCCAGCCGCATGTTTCCTGCCAGCGGGATTTGGCACGTTGTTTGCTACGGTGGGATTCTCTGGTCCCGCCGCTGTCAATGGGAATTCCAATTCCCATGCCAGTAGAAAACCCACAGCCGGAGGTGCTCTGCTGGCAGGACTGGAGAATCCCACCGGCATGAACGGCCGGAGAATTAATATCTTTCTTAACTACTCTCCTTCAGCATAGTAGAAACACAAATTCAGCCAAAGGATGCACTTGGTGAAAATAAAGGACTTTATTTTTAAAACAAATCTCAAAAATAATGCAAAACAAATATATTCAAGAGGCGGCTGGATGTAGCACTTGTGGTGAATGGATCAAAGGCTATGGGGAAAAGGCAGGATTAGGCTATTGAGTTGGGGCAATCAGCCATGATCGTAATGAATGGTGAACCAGGCTCGAAGGGCCAAAAGCCCTCCTCCTTCTCCGGTCTTCTTTGTTTCTATGCATGTTTCCATGTTTCTATCTCATTCATTTGTGTACTTTTTTAAATTAAATTGTGGATTAAATGCTGCGCAATAAAGTCTTGTAAACAAAGTTCAAACAAAACCCAAGAAAGGCCATCTTCAAGCATCAGATTACAGAAGATAGCAGACATTCAAAGGGATATGGGGAGCAGGCAGGAAAGTGGAGTTAAAGCTGGAGGTCAGCCATGATCATATTAAATAGCAGAGTAAACTCAAGGGGCCGAAGGGTCTCATTACTGATTCTTAACATCCAGCCATCAACAAGAGCAGATTGGCACCACAAACTGGGTTCAAGTTAATTCTACGAATATTAATCACAATGGTCCCAAAATGTTTTCCACCCTCCAACCAAAGCAGACCATTATCAGATAAAAGCAAAACACTGCGGATTGCTGGAATCTGAAACAAAAAAACAGAAAATGCTGGAAAATCTCAGCAGATCTCACAGCATCTGTGGAGAGAGAATAGAACCAATGTTTCGAGTCTGGATGACCCTTCATCTGGATGACCCTTTGTGACTTTATCAGGCTCTGTAAAACTTTTCTGCTGAACTCAGTAGGTGACTCTAGTTGTGAGAGAGGTCCCAGATATTTTCACTGCCTCTTGGCGATAGATCTGAGGTAGAGAGGCATGTACACCAATGAAGTATCAATGCCCCAGCCTTACTCATAAACCCATCCCATTTTCCAGGGTGAAGGATATTTGCATAGATCATGTGAGCATCTCATAGAATCCCTACAGTGCAGAAAGAGGCCATTTGGCCCATTGAGTCTACACTGACTCTCTGACAGCACATCTCACCAAGGCCCTCTCCTCGTAACCCACACCTTTACCATGGCTAATCCACCCACTCTACACACCTTGGGACATCAAGAGGCAAATTTGGGAAAATTCCAACCAATGTGTCCAGGATTCTAACACTGCTATGCCCCTCCCCTTCACAAAATTCAGGAATGTAGGAACTGGAGTCTCTATTATATGGTTTACCCCTTTATTTCACTCCATTTTAATGTTAATCAAGTCCCAAGTATCAAAAACAAGTACAATGAAACACCGGCTGAATTCTAATATAAAATCACACAAATACATCAGGGAGCACTTTTGTTGGGGTCAGTATCAGTTTTCTCCCCTTCTCTCTTTGCCTCTTCTAAGGGCATAGATTCATGGACATATGGAGACCAACAGTACCATAACCCAAACAGACTTTCTATATGCATGATCTTTATTCAGGAGACTTTTACTGTGGAGGCCACCACAGCCAAGAATATCTTTAAGAAGTCTCACAACACGAGGTTAAAGTCCAAGGTTTATTTGGGGCCATGAGCTTTCGGAACGTTGTTCCTTCAGCAGGTGAGTGAAGAGTTAGATTCACAAACACGGCATATATCGGCAAAGACACAATTGCAAGATAATTACAGATTGGAATGTGAAGAATGGGTGGAATGTGAGTCTTTGCAGGTACAGACAGTGCAAGTGGAGAGAAGGATAATCACAGGTTAAAGAGATGTAAATTGTCTCAAGCCAGGACAGTTAGTAGGATTTTGCAAACCCAGACCACAGCCAAGAATATCTTTGTCCACGCATGCACAAGTTCCAGCAGAGCTCGCATGGAAGTCAAGAGTGGAATAATTTGCTTCAAATTATGTCCCACTTTGACTCAATGGTGCCCATATTACTGCAACATCCATACAGCCCTGACTGAGGTTGGTAATCTCATTGAACCTGGAAGTTTGTAGTTTGCATGGGTTAGTTCTAGGTTTTAAGTTAAGTTTATTTATAGTGTCACAAGTAGGCGGAACCGCAAGGAACTACAAAAGGTCGTGAATATAACCCAGTCCATCACACAAACCAGCCTCCCATCCATTGACTCTGTCTACACTTCCCGCTGCCTCGGAAAAGTAGCCAGCATAATTAAGGACCCCATGCACCGCGGACATTCTCTCTTCCACCTTCTTCCTTCGGAAAAAAGATACAAAAGTCTGAGGTCACATACCAGCTGACTCAAGAACAGCTTTTTCCCTGCTGCTGTCAGACTTTAGAATGGACTTACCTTGCATTAAGTTGATCTTTCTCTACACCCTAGCTATGAATGTAACACTACATTCTGCACTGTCTCCTTTCCTTCTCTATGAACGGTATGTTTTGTCTGTATAGCGCACAAGAAACAATACTTTTCACTGTATGTTAAATCATGTGACAATAATAAATCAAATCAAATCAAAACGTGGAATCACATCAGCCATGATCTTACTGAATGGCGGAGCAGATTTAAGGGGCCGAGTGGCCTACTTCTGCTCCTAATTTTTATGTTTGTGGCAGCAGTGCTCCTTTCATTGTGGTTTCAAGCCTAATTTCTATGTGTCTGTTGTAAGGGAAACAAATTAGATGGTTGGATTCATCCAAGTAGGAAAATTGTGGTCTCAAGTGGTCTGTGTGTTAAAGCAAACCCATGACATTGATTACATCCTTACAAAAATGAAAATAAAGTTTACATTAAAATTTAAACAGAATTCTGTTGCACAGTGTAAAGCAAAATAACCATTGATGTTTTCGGGGTGAACATTCCTAATGATTTTTTAAATTGGCTTTTAAATAAATAATTTTGCTGGAATTTCCCTCATCATGAAAAAAACAAGTCCCCTTTTTCCTAATTAAGGTAGTACGTGGTTTTAACTCTCTTTGGCTCGATATTCCCCACTGTATATCTGTCTGTGTTCTGCAATGTATGATTGTCTTCAAACATTATCTATCAGTTTCTCCTAGCCAGCGCTAGTCTCTTAGATGATAGGAAATGTAGTTTGCCATCAGGATTTACTGCAAAGAACGCCGGCAGTTTGCTCCCTTGATAGTACAATAGGGAAATCAATGGAGTGCTGTGTTACTTAGTCATACAGACCAAGAAAGTCTCAGCAATATCTTTTGACCTTTGCTGAGTAAGTCCATCTTGGTCAACAGATGACGGAGACAGTTGAACCTAGAAATACGTAGAAATACGATCACATCCATTTTGACATGATGTGTGCTACGTGCTTGATCCTGCAACAAGGTTTGGGCTGGAACCTTTTTTTTATTCATTCGTGGGACATGGGCATCTCATTGCAATCTATCTTGCTAACCATCCATTCCTTTCTCCCTCAAACATTTATCTAGATTTCCCTTCAAAAAACATCTATACTATTTGATGCAACAACTCCCTGTGGTAACAAGTTCCTCACTCTCACTGCTCCTTGGTGAAGGAGTTACTTCTGAATTGCCAACTGAATTACTTGGTAGCCATGATGGATTTCTTCGTGACTATCTAACATTGATGGTCTCTGGTTATGCCGTTCCTCACAAGAAGAGACATTATTTAATGTCCGCTCTATCAAAACCTTTCATAATTTGTTGTAATGCCCGTAGATATTGATAATGTTGAGAAACATATTTGAATTTCCAGTGACAGACTGGAAGGAGCGCATGACATAGCCTCACGTTCTAAGACTTTTACCGTAACAAAGTGGAGGTCCTGAGGCACAGTAGGTAGCGTCCTTACCTTAGAGCCAGTGCTCCATGTTCGAGTCCCACCCCAGGATGTTGCAGCTTTATAGAACCTTAGTTAGGCCGCACTTGGAATATAGTGTTCAATTCTGGTCGCCACACTACCAGAAGAACGTGGAGGCTTTGGAGAGGGTACAGAAAAGATTTACCAACATGTTGCCTGGTATGGAGGACATTAGCTATGAGGAGAGATGGAGAAATTTGGTTTGTTCTCACTGGAATGACAGAGGTTGAGGAGCAACCTGATAGAAGTCTACAAGATTATGAGAGGCATGGACAGAGTGGATAGTCAGAAGCTTTTTCCCAGGGTGGAAGAGTCAATTACCAGGGGGCATAGGTTTAAGGTGCGAGGGGCAAGGTTTAAAGGAGATGTACGAGGCAAGTTTTTTACACTGAGGGTGGTGGGTGCCTGGAACTCGCTGCCCGGGGAGGTAGTGAAAGCAGATACGATAGTGACATTTAAGGGGCATCTTGACAAATACATGAATAGGATGGGAATAGAGGGATACGGTCCCTGGAAGGGTAGGGGGTTTTAGTTCAGTCAGGCAGCATGGTCGGTGCAGGCTTGGAGGGCTGAAGGGCCTGTTTCTGTGCTGTAAGTTTCTTTGTTCTTTGGTCTTTGATAGTGCATCTACGGCACGGATGTATAGGTTGAGTAATAATCTTCCAACACACGCCAATGGCAGGTAAGAACATGAGAGATTCCTGGTAGCGATGTGATGGAAAGATAGTTGGAACTTCTATCATCATATCCAGAGCTTCAGACTACAAAATGCACTTAACAGCGTGTGTTACCAAGGCTACTTGGACTTCCTGAGTGAACTGTAATACACCACCACTGTAACAAACAACCTAAAAGTAACATTGACTAAACTCTATTTCAGTGGGGCAACTTATATTCTCAACAACAGAAACACTTCCAGTTTAACTTATAAAGCAACCAAAAATCCTCTTTCATGGTTATACTTTATTCTATCCCTTAAATGAACTTTTCTCTCCAGAGACCTGTCCAGAGCTATTTTCAGCTCCTGAGCTCCTTTTATCTCTTCCAGCTGGGTAACCTCTAATCCCCAAGGTGAGGTTTACATTGGAGATTCCTCCCTCTAGCCAAAGTTGGCCAATCTTCCAGTCTCATTTAAATCCTCACGAACTTAGTCTCTTCCATGCAAGTGCATTCTCCCAAAACATTCTGCAAGATGAACAATACAGACTGGTTGCTTCTCGCTTCCTGCTGTCTTGCGGACTGAGTGTGCCTGTGAGGTTCAGGGATACCTGAGGAAAACCTGCAACAAGGTTCAACATTGGCAAATTATGGACTATTCCCCTCTCAAAGCACATCTCCATGGCAACATTTGACATAGAATCATATGGGCCATGTATCCAGGTAGAAATGCCATTTAGGAGCATAGGAACTTAGGTGCAGGCATAGGCTACTCAGCTCATTGAGCCTATTTTGCCATTCAATGCGACAATTGCTGATTATCCACCTCTGCCTTTTCCCCACATTACCCCAATATCCCTTTATGTCATTGGTATTTAGAAACACACTCATTGACTGAGCTTCTACAGCCTTCTGAGGTAGAGAACCCTCTGAGTGAAACAATGTCTCCTCGTTTCAGTCCTATCTGGTTTCCCCTTTATTTTGAAATTGTGTCCCCTGGTTCTAGACTCTCAAGATGTGGAGATGCCGGCGTTGGACTGGGGTGAACACAGTAAGAGTTTTAACAACACCAGGTTAAAGTCCAACAGGTTTATTTGGTAGGAAATACCATTAGCTTTTGGAGCGCTGCTCCTTCGTCAGATGGAGTGGAAATCTGCTCTCAAACAGGGCTCTAGACTCTCAAACCAGGGGAAACATCTTACCCGCATCTAATTGCGCACTAAGCACCAAGTCATCATTAAACTTCTCCAAATTAACTCTTCTGCTAAAAGAAGAAACATCAGTCTCATAGGAGACAATAAATAAATAAACGTGGGTGTTGCTGATATGGGCAACATTTGAAGGAATCCCTTCAAGTATTTTGGGTTTCAATGAGATCACGGGGCAGGATTTTCCAGCCGTGCTCGCCCCAAAACCAGTAAATCCCAACCTATGCACGGTCCGCCCCGCGCCCGCTATGATTCCCGTGGTGGGTGCGGTGAGAAAATTCCCCCCCCATCCAACGTCTCACTCTTCTATACTCTTTTTATAATATGACAAACTAGAACTACATGCAAAGCTTTAAGTGTGGTCTAACAATTCAGTCGAGGTTCAGCGTAGCTTCCGTACTGTTCAATTCTATCCTCAGATACAGCCTTGTACTTGGTTTGCTTTTTAATTGCCTTGCTAACCCCTGGCACAACTTTTCGCGATCAGTATGCTTGGACTCAGATATCTCTTTGATCCTTGATCCCACTGAGACTTGCACCTTCCAAGTAATAAATATTGAACTTAATTTGCCAATCATTTGCCCATTCTGCAAGTTAATGAATGTCCTTCTGTAATTTGTCATAGTTCTCTTTAGTATTGGCCATCTCCACTGTCCCCAAGTACCCCCAACCCTGCAACCCCCACCGTCCCCTCCCAACCCTTCTCTCCATGATTCAGTATCATTTGTAAATTAAGAAATTCGGGGCTAGATTCTCCAGCCTCCCAGCCGCGTGTTTCCTGGTGGTAGGAGGCAGCGAGCCATTTGCTGGCAGCGGGAGGCTTGATCCCACTGCTGTCAATTTGATTTCCTATTGAAACCAACACACGTTGCCGGGAAACCCACGGGTGGGGCTACACTGCCGGTGAAACCAGAGAATCCCGCCAGCCTGAATGGCCAAAGGATCCCACCCTCTGTCTTTGATTCCAGATTGTTAAGTAAATTGTGGACAGCAGTGTTCTCAGCACTGATCCGTGTGTCACGCCACATCCCGCCACTCGCCTTATTCCCACTCTCTGTTAGCCAATTAACAATCCATTCTGTACTTGCCCTTGACCCTATATTCTCCGACCTTATTTTTATTTGTCTGTCATGGGGCATCTTAAAGACCTTTCGAAAATCGGAATAAATTACATCGATTGCATTACCATTATCTACTCTCTCTATTACATCCTCAAAATAACCTATTCAAGTGGGTCAAGTAAGATTTTCCCTTTTGCCCTTCAGTTCCTCTTCAATGTCTTATTTGCCAGTGGCAGGCAGGGCTACCCCATGTCCAGGAGCAATCCTATTCCAGCTCAAGCTTTTAAATGAACAGAAAAAATGCTTCAGACCTGGTCGGTTCACTCCCCGTAGAGTTTGAAAACATCAGCCAAGCAGGCAAGCTCCAAAGGCACATACAATTGCAGCAGCAGCCAGATGCTATAATCCAGCAATTAATCTGTAAGTACTTCATGATCCCATCAAATCTTGGGTCTTGGGGGTCCCGAATTCCATTTAATATTGGATTCAGCTGGGTGAGGTTAAGGCAGAGCATTAGCTGGACTGTGGAGTTCGAAAGTGATGGTAAAAAGGACAAGTGGAAAAGACAATTTCTTATCAGACTCTCCATCTCAAATCTAAACGGTGGCACTGCTGCCTCACAGCACCAAGGACCCAGGTTCGATTCCCAGCTTGGGTCACTGTCTGTGCGGAGCCTGCACCTTCTCCCCGTGACTGTGTGGGTTTCCTCCGGGTGCTCCGGTTTCCTCCCACAGTCTGAAAGACGTACTGGTTAGATGGATTGGCAGTGCTGAATTCTCCCTCAGTGTACCTGAACAGGCGCCGGAGTGTGGCAACTAGGGGAATTTCACTGTAACTTCATTGCAGTGTTAATGTAAGGCCACGTGTGGCAATAATAAATAAAGCTAATTCTAAGCATGGGAGGCACTTGCAGCCTTTACAATTTTCATAAAAGCCTCAGATTATAAAACATCGTACGTCTTGCATAGAAATGATCTGGGAGCATTCTCAAGAAACTGTAAAATGTTACAATATCTATTTCCATATCTAAAATCGTACAGTGCTTGGAAAGAACGTAATGAGTTCAGCGATACATTATAAAGAGCTTACAACTGGGGAAATGTGACATATTTTCCTGTATTTTAAAACTGATGTTTCAACAGATTTTCCACAAAAAGAAAAAAATATTGCATAATACAGAATTGTGCAATTTGAATCGGGTTACGATTGTTACAGTTACAGTATTGTTACAGTTTGAAGAACGTTATAGTCATAAAATCATAGAAACACTACAGTGCAGAAAGAGGCCATTTGGCCCATCGAGTCTGTACCGATCACAATCCCATCCAAGCCCTACCCCCATATCCCTACATATTTACCCGCTAATCCCTCTAACCTTCGCATCTCAGGACTCTAAGGGGCAATTTTTAGCATGGCCAATCAACCTAACCCGTACATCTTTGGACTGTGGGAGGAAACCGGAGCACCCGGAGGAAACCCACGCAGACACGAGGAGAATGTGCAAACTCCACACAGACAGTGACCCAAGCCAGGAATCGAACCCAGGCCCCTGAAGCTGTGAAGCAGCAGTGCTAACCACTGTGCTACCGTGCCCCCCATAAAGCCCATACCGTGCCGTCAAGGAGAAAGATGGAAAGCTTTCACAAAGGTTGATGCCATGGTGCTCTGTCATTGTTTGATTATGTGGTGCTTGTCCAGAGACCCAGAATTTTGGACATCCCCAAAATTCCTATCCTAATTTTCAAAAATTACAGCGTGAAATCGATACACGCATGGGTCCCCGAAGAGAGTGAATTTATCAGTGCTCTTTCTTTTACCACCTGATAAGCTTTCTACAATCTTTGCTTTTTTGTTGCCTCTTTAGATTTGTGATGGAGAGTCTGATAAAGCAAGCCAGGTTCAGGTTACTGTTCACTAACCGCTTCTTGGTTCTGCTACATCAACAACATTTTCTATCCTTGTTGCTGTGAGTGTTTTTTTTCCTCTCTCTCTCTCTATTTGGTTCGTTCCTGACAATGTTAATAATTCCTTGTATATCGCTTTCTGCAGTATGATTTCTGACATCCAGCCCAACAGATTCAAAAGGACCAGGCAGGTTTCTGGGGGAGTACTTTAGATGCAGAAATGCCTTGAAGACAGCAATTTATTATATTTAGGACAACTATGACATCCCACTTCAAGGAAATGGCCTCCATACATATTGGGGAGGGTTTTGTGGTTTTGGGTGGTAGAGGGCAGAGGGGGGGGAGGGTACGTTAGTTTGAAGGAATGTCTCTGTGTTTTTAGAAAAGACATAAAGATAGGAGGCAGCATAATGAAGGCAGGAGGATAATGGATACTGGAAGAATATTGCCTGAGGCTCTGTAACTGCTTTTCCTACTACTGCATAACTAGTATATTTATAATTCAAATACCTAGTTTTAATAATTAACTACCACCGAATATTAAAAACAAAATGTTCAGAAGATTATGCACTGATATTCAGGCACACTGCAGTCAAAATGTCTACTGTTAAAATATAAATAGAGAAGGATATAGAGGGGACACAAGCAGCAAATGTTCTGGGGCAAAAAATTGACAAAAAAAATCTTATTGCAAAATTGTACATAAGTGGATACTTTAATTTTTCTCCCGTCAAAAACCACCTTTGTATTGCGTGATTTTTTAAAAAAGTCTCTGAGGGGGAAATCAGTGCGACAGTGGGATTCTGCTCCGTCTTGTATTAACAATAAAAGTTCACTGCGTACACACATAAGAGGTTAATTTAGCAATCTGACAAGAGTTAAATCGTTTCACTTTTACTTATTTCTTTAGGTCCAAACGACCTTAAATCTTGGGGTGTAAGGAAAGGCTAAAATGTATGTTTTACATTTGAGATGAATTCCAGATTCAATATTAAGTTAATCAGTTTCAAGTTGTGTTGAATATTGGCTGCAGAGTGTAGACAGATAATTCTGATTCATAGCGATGTGTCTGAGCTGAAGCAATCCTCCCTAAAACCCATGATAATCACAATTTTCTTTCTGCTTTTCTCTATAATAAACAATTAAAGTAACTATAGTTAAACCCATCACCGAGATAATAAAGGTTACATTTTCAGAAAGCCAGAATGTTATTCACCAGAGCCATTCTGGCAAGGCAGCATCCTTGCACAAATTCATGAGTCTAGTTCAATGGGTATCTGTATTGATGGGAAAGAAAGAAATTCAAGGCAATGTAATCTCCTTGTAAAACTTTTTCACATGACAGCTATGAAACACTTTGCTGCATGCCTCGCTTTCTCCACTGAAAATGTTTGAGTGCAATTTGTGACCCGAGTTTGGAAAAGATTGAGTTGAAAGCCTCAGCCTGAAAGAACTGACTGAACAGGCACCAATTGAGAAAGGTTTTAGAAAGTCCCTTTCCTTCCCTCCTTTGGCAACACAAGTATCAAGAGGATGAGCACAGTGCGCAAAGAACTATCATTTTAGTCGACTGATCCTTATAGATCCAACTAACTCCACTCAGGATTGGATGATCATTTGGATGATTCAGAGTGGGAACTTTTTCAGAAAGCAGCATATTTATGGCTCAAAGTTCTCCTCATCCCGCATCCGTAGACATGTCTGCAGCGAGGTCATTACATAATGATCAGGAATGGGGAACCTAAGTAACATTCTCTTTCTGAGCTCGGAGATGTTGAAGCCAATTATAACAGCTCCAAGACGTGCCCAGCTGAGACCAACTTACTCAGCACAGCTCAGGGAGTGAACCGTAGGTCTTTCCTGTTGTTTATGGTTCAACACCGCACCATGTGGTACACTTAACCACAAGCTCTCGCAGGGAGCCCTGAATCACTTTCAACTTTACTTCTGAAAAATAATACCGAGGGAGGCACAAAGGGTCAACAATTGAACAACAGTTCTCCATTTCTTTTTGCTGAATGCACACAATACACTCTTCTCCAACACTTTTTAACCAGGCTGATTAACTACAACACAATGTAAACGTTCTTAATAATATGTTTCTTAAGCGAGGACAAGGAAGGATAGAAATCAGATTAAAATGTGCCTTGAAGTAAGGATTTTTTTTTTAGCCAGGAAGGTAATCTTGCAACTGTTCCTGCATCCAGTTCCTTTTCCCAAGTATACAATTTCCGCCATCTGAGACAGGAACATAGGAAGTGCTCGCAGGACATTCTGTCCACACTGCCAGAGAAAGAAGTCTCACAACACCAGGTTAAAGTCCAACAGGTTTATTTGGTAGCACAAGCTTTCGGAGTGTCGCTCTTCTTCAAACTGCCAGACACAGTATAGAGTGTGCCCTCCCAGACCTCGCCTCATGTTGATGCACAAAGTGCTCGCAACTGATTCAACAATCCATTAAGGAAGTGCGTCACCAGATCCTTCTTCGGGAATCTTGCTCAGTACAGTCAGGATAAAATGGTGGATCGGACAGCACTCGATGGACCTAGCAAATAGTCAGATCGGATGCAACAACTTCCTGTAAAGAAACCGTGGCTTTCTCATACTCGTGGCACTCATGTGCACCGATCTAATTCTTAATATTGCCTGGACATCAGCTGGGTAGGAGAACGGAACACGCATTAATTTGAGGAAACTGTGACTAACAGTGTCGATGTTCATGCAACCCATAATCATAGAATCATAGAATCCCTACAGTGCAGAAGGAGGCCACTCATCCCATTGAGTCTGCACTGACAACAATCCCACTCAGGCCCTCTCCCCGTAACCCCACATATTTAGCCCCCTATTCCCTCTAACCTACGCATCCCTGGACACTAAGGGGTAATTTAGCATGGCCAACCCGCACATCTTTGGATTGTGGGAGGAAACCGGAGCACCTGGAGGAAACCCGCACAGACATGGGGAGAACATGCAGACTCCACACAGACAGTGACCCGAGGCTGGAATGCAACCCGGATCCAATCGATAACAGTTTAATGGTCAGTAGATTCTTAATTCTGGTCATTTTTATTGAATTCAAATTCCACCTTCTGCTGTGGCGGGATTCGAACACTGGTCCCCAGATCATTAGCTGAGTTTCTGGATTAATAGCCTAACAATAATCATAGAATCCTACAGTGCAGAAGGAGGCCATTCAGCCCATTGAGCCTGCACCGACCACAATCCCATCCAGGCACTATCCCCATAACCTCATCCATTTACCCTAGCTAGTCCCCCTGACACTGCGGGGCAATTTAGCATGGCCAACCCACCTAACCTGCACATCTTTGGAGTGTGGGAGGAAACTGGACCACCCGGAGGAAACCCACGCAGACACGGGAAGAACGTGCAAACTCCACACAGACGGTGACCCAAGCTGGGAATCGAACCCAGGTCCCTGGAGCTGTGAGGCAGCAGTGCTAACCACTGTGCTACCACGCCATAATGAACAGCTCTGCTGTTTGTGTGGTGTCAAAGTTGCCATCTTGATGACCACTACTTCTCTTCTGAGATGAGCTACTTTTGTAATTGTTTGTTAAGTTGCACCCGCTGTAATGCAAACAGACACTGTGTCATTCCTGATGACTTTAGATTACCTCGGTGCAAAGAGCAACAAGGATGAGATGAAAACTGACTGCCATATGCTAAGAAGAGGGGTGGTGAAAGGAGGTGCAGGGTTTCTCCCTGAGTGGCAGTCCTTTGATGCAGAAGATCAGCTTATTATTTCGGCTACATTATGTGTCAAATTCATCACTTCCAGGATGAAATGCTCCTTTATTTTGTAGTATTTGAATGCTTTCCATTTCCTATTTTTAAAATGATCATAAAGCATTGAAAAGAATACCTGACACCGTCAACCAATTAATCAAACAATTTAACTATTATATTTCATTTCTTATGCATTTCTAAACCTAATTTTTGTGGCACACTCAACGCTGAAAAAAAATTAAACATGCCACTATGCTTTCAAATGCTGAACGCAAAATACAAAACCGTCGCTCGTCCATTATACATCAACAATCCTGTGAAGGTTGACCTTAGATTTTGCAGCAAGTATCATAATATTCTCGGTACATAATGCTTAAAGAAGAATTATGGAAATTTATTTGCACCTCCTCATTTTTCTTATATCGATGATATTTATCTCAATGAAACTGTGTTCAGCTGAAAGACCAGCTTTATGCTGTCGCTCTTTCAAGGCACTTCTCAATAGGAGAGATAGAACTCGATTGGGGTGGTGGAGATAGGAACAGACCTGGGATTATTTTCCCCTTAATTATACTCCAATCTGAGATATCTTTGTGTGTGAAATAGACCTGATCGTCAGGATTAATTTACAAAAGGCTGCCACTAATAGCTAATACATGGATAGCATTAAAAACTTCTACAAGATGATATGTATATCAATGTATTTTTAAAGCCTGCTGTTGATCTAAATTTAGTTTTCCAGGAGCGACGTGAAAGACCTATTGCCTCTGTGCTGGGAGTAATTAGTTCCTTTTTAATTTCAAGCCCTGTGCTTCATCCATTGGCCTTGCTGAGAACTGACAAAATTCATCCAACCATAAGATTAGTTCCCTTTGTGGCTATATATTCACTTCTAGAACCCAGTCTGGTGTGGTGTTTGTCTCTGAAATATCAACCTCAGCCGCACGGTAGTCACACAAAAAGTGAGTATTTTTAAAAATCATTCATGGGATGTGGGCATCACTAACAAGGTCAACGTTTATTCCCCATCCCTGACTGGTCAAGAATGTGACGACGAGTCAAGTTCTTTAATTACTGAAATCTTTGTGCGAAGGTACACCGCACGATGCTATTAGGTGGGCAGTTCCATGAACTTGATGAAGAAGGAACATCAATATATTTCTGAGTCGGGATGGTGTACAGCTTGGAGAGGACCTTGAAGGTGGTACAGTTTCCACATGCTTTCTTTCATTCATTCATGGGACATGGGTGTCGCGGCTGGCCAACATTTATTGCCCATCCCTAGTTGCTCTTGTTCAGAGGGCAGTTGAGAGTCAACCACCTTGCTGTGGCTCTGGAGTCACATGTAGGCCAGATCGGGTAAGGATGGCAGATTTCCTTCCTTAAAGGGCATAGTGAACCAGATGGGGTTTTCCGACAATCGACAATGATTTCATGGTCATCAGTAGATTCTTAATTCTTGATATTTTTATTGAATTCAAATTCCACCATCTGCCATGGCGGGATTCAAACCCGGGCCACCAGAACATTAGCTGAGTTTCTGGATTAATAGTCCAGCGATAATACCACTCGGCCATCGCCCACCCCCTGAGCTTGCTGCTCTTATACCTCATTGCGAGGGGAGAGGTCACAGTTTTGCAAGGTGCTGTCACAGTAGGATTGACAACTTGCTGCACATAGATGGTACACACTGCTGACACTGCACTAGTGAATGGTGGAGCGAGTGAATGTTTAGGGTGGTGGATAGGGTGCCAATCAGGCGGCCTGCGAGATGGTGTCGAGCTTCTCAAGTGGTGTTGAGACTGCACTTAACCAGGCAAGTGGCTCATATTCCATCACACTCCTGACTTTCTCCTTGTAGATGGTGGAAAGGGCTTTTGGGAATCAGGAGGTGTGTTACTCCCCGCAGAATAGCCAGCTCATGCAGCTATTGTTAACTTTCTTGGTTGATATTTGAGTGTTCCATCTGTTTTTGCTCTTGTTAGTTACCAAAAAAACAACTAAGTGAGTTGCTAGTCCACTTCAGAGCCAAACACATTGTTGCAGATCTAGAGTCACATGTAGGCCAGGCTGAGTAAGGAGGGCAGATTTCCTTCCCACAAGGAAACCACAAGCCAGTAATTTCATAATCACCATCAGTGATACTAGCTTTTTATTCCATGGTTATTTCATTAATTGAATTTAAATTCCACAACTGCTGAATTATTACTTTTTTCTATTCATTCGTGGGACATGGGCATCGATGGCTGGCCAGCATTTATTGCCCATCCCTAATTGCCCCTGATTGATACAACTGAGTGGTTTTCTGGGCCATTTCAGAGGGAAATTGAGAGTCAACCACATTGCTGTGGCTCTGGAGTCCCATGTAGGCCAGACCAGGTAAGGACGGCAGATTCCCTTCCCGAAGGGACATTAGTGAACCAGATGGGCTTTTTCCGACAATTGACAATGGTTTCGTGTATCAGTAGATTCTTAATTCCAGATTTTTTTATATTGATTACAAATTCCACCATCTGCTGTGGTGGGATTTGAACCCAGGTCCCCAGAACATTAGCTGAGTTTCTGGATTAATCGTCTAGTGATAATACCACTCGGCCATCGCCTCCCCTCTGTTCAGGCCTCAATATTATTAATTCAATAACGTAATGACTATGCTGCTTACATTAGCTCCATACTGATGTTCCACAATGTCTGATATAAAAAATAGATTTTCACTGCCCCATCTCCTCCAACAAAGACACCATATAAAAAGATTATTATACATTTTTGCACGATGACCCAGCTTGATTTTGGGGTGTTTGTGGCTCAGAATGTTTGTCACGTTTACCTAAATAATAATTATCACATTCAAGAGTATTTCATTCGGAAGCATTTTGCGATGTTTTGACAAGATAAAATCATTTATTAATAATCTGAGATATTAAAAGAATTTCATAAGGTTTCCATTGGTTGCTTTTTTGCAAATCATCTGTCTGTTCATCAAGTGTAATACTTATCCTGTGATTTGTGTCACTCAGTCTCCCAGCATTTGGCTTCTTTACACAAGGAATTTTACGATCCCAGTTGATGTTATAACTGGATGGGAAGATCCCAGAATGGAACCCTGGCTCAAAAGATCAGAACATGTCTTTTTAGAAAACATGGAGAAACAGAGTCACAGGACTGGTAATCAATTTTAACAAGAAAAAACAAATTTATTAAACTTGAAAAGTTTGACCATGATACAATACTCCTTTACTCCCACTTATCTTCACAAATTGCACAGATTTTAAGGTTAACACAGGTTACGAAGTATATCTTGGGCTATAATCATCTCAGTAACATACAGCCCCTTTAGACACACAGGCTGGCTGTGGACAGACACACTCCACTCTGAACCCAATTGAATTTTTGTGGATTTCTCCTCAAAATCCCCCAGTTGCTTCTTACGCTGTGAGTCACCTTGTCTCACTGAACTCCATGAGTGATGAGCAAACTTCCTCATGAGTGATTTCAAATTACGCTTCCAAAAATACATACTTACAAATCTTTTTTTAAACACTGTTTTCCCTCAGCTGCTTCCATCAAAGTTTCACTTTCAGGTTTTACACCTCACCCTTCAGGATTCTTTTGTTCAACTCTTCACAATTGCTTTAATTATTCATTCCCAAGCTCTATTAAGATGGGACCAAACTTTTGATTTACCTCTGAAGTCTGCTTTCCCTCTTTAAACTTGTTTTACTGCAGCTGTCTCTTTAAGAACATTTTATCTGTTTTTCCCTTGAATTCTCCTGAACTGTACCTTGTTCAACTTCTTGATCTCTGTCCTCTTAACTTCAGTCTTCCTAAGACATTCTTTCTGTCTCAGTTCCCTGGTTGTCTGGACTTTTATTTGGTTCTTTGGAAAGTCTTTCTGTAGCCCCCTTGTCCTGTTCAGATTTTCCTCTGGCAAAACTGAGGGACATTCACTCCCTGGATTCCGACTTTCAACTGCGAATGAATTCAGTTAAAATGCAACCACAAAAGTCTTCCTATCCTAAAAATGCACTGTTGGTAAATAATGACTTTATGCTTCGGCCAGATTATTTATTTTTCAAGCTGTAACCCTCTTTCAGCACAATAGAAGCACAGTTTAAACTGATCAAATCCCCGCACTTATAAACACCTTTGTCTCGCATGAACCTAACGACATGTTTTCCCTTCCTGACACAGAACCACTTAACTAAACCCACTAAAACTATATCAAAGCAAATAACTGTGGATGCTGGAATCTGAAACCAAAAAAGAAAATGCTGGAAAATCTCAGCAGGTCTGGCAGCATCTGTAAGGAGAGAAAAGAGCTGACGTTTCGGGTCCGGATGACCCTTTGTCACTTGGACAAGCTTTGTCAAAGAGTCATCTGGACTCGAAATGTCAGCTTTTTTAGACCATAAGACCATAAGACATAGGAGCGGAAGTAAGGCCATTCGGCCCATCGAGTCCACTCCACCATTCAATCATGGTTGATTTCAACTCCATTTACCCGCTCTCTCCCCATAGCCCTTAATTCCTCGAGAAATCAAGAATTTATCAATTTCTGTCTTGAAGACGCTCAACGTCTCGGCCTCCACAGCCCTCTGTGGCAATGAATTCCACAGACCCACCACTCTCTGGCTGAAGAAATTTCTCCTCATCTCTGTTCTAAAGTGACTCCCTTTTATTCTAAGGCTGTGCCCCCGCGTCCTAGTCTCCCCTGTTAATGGAAACAACTTCCCTACGTCCATCCTATCTAAGCCGTTCATTATCTTGTAAGTTTCTATCAGATCTCCCCTCAACCTCCTAAACTCCAATGAATATAATCCCACGATCCTCAGACGTTCATCGTATGTCAGGCCTACCATTCCTGGGATCATCCGTGTGAATCTCCGCTGGACCCGCTCCAGTGCCAGTATGTCCTTCCTGAGGTGTGGGGCCCAAAATTGCTCACAGTACTCCAAATGGGGCCTAACCAGTGCTTTATAAAGCCTCAGAAGTACATCCCTGCTTTTGTATTCCAAGCCTCTTGAGATAAATGACAACATTACATTTGCTTTCTTAATTACGGACTCAACCTGCAAGTTTACCTTTAGAGAATCCTGGACTAGGACTCCCAAGTCCCTTTGCACTTTAGCATTATGAATTTTGTCACCGTTTAGAAAATAGTCCATGCCTCTATTCTTTTTTCCAAAGTGTACGACCTCGCACTTGCCCACGTTGAATTTCATCAGCCACTTCTTGGACCACTCTCCTAAACTGTCTAAATCTTTCTGCAGCCTCCCCACCTCCTCAATACTACCTGCCCCTCCACCTATCTTTGTATCATCGGCAAACTTGGCCAGAATGCTCCCAGTCCCGTCATCTAGATCGTTAATATATAAAGAGAACAGCTGTGGCCCCAACACTGAACCCTGCGGGACACCACTTGTCACCGGTTGCCATTCTGAGAAAGAACCTTTTATCCCAACTCTCTGCCTTCTGTCTGACAGCTCTTTTCTCTCCTTACAGATGCTGCCAGACCTGCTGAGATTTTCCAGCATTTCCTCTTTTGGCCACTGAAATTATATCTTATTTCTGCTATTCAACCATACAGATATAAATCCCTTAAAACTACCTCTGTTTTCCTGTAATCTTTGGCATGCACTTTTTGTACCTGGTTACAGAAGGAAGAGTATAAGAATCAACAAAATCACTGACAAATATACGAAATAAGAACAGAAAACGTTGGAAGAACTCAGCAGATCTGACAGTATCCGTGGAGAGAGAAATAGAGGGGTAAGCCTTCTGATCCCACCTGCTGCAGGAATCATCGTGGGCGGGTCAGACAATTTCACGGGCCATTGAAAGGTCCATTGACTTCAAGCAGGAAATTCCAGTCCTGGGGCAGAAGGGACCCAAAAATTCCACCCAGGGTTAATGTTACAAGTCCAATGTGACTCTAACTTTGATTTTCCAAAGGAAATTGCACAGGATGTCTGTAAGCACACAGACACTGCCATGTCTTATCGAACCCGTAACACTTGAATGAATGTGATTTTCCTAACACAGAATTGGGTGGTGTATCAAAACTTAACGAGGAGATATAAGCAATGGTGTCAAACTAACAAATTTCAAATCAGTATCCAACTGTATTACTTAAACTCCAGTGAAAGTTAACTCACTTACACTGCTACAGAATACTTCCAAATTCTTCCATCAGCCTATCTCCACATGCTGTCCTATTGGCACCTCGACAATAGCAAAATATCTAAAGAGATATTCTCTCTCTACAGATGCTATTCAGACCTGCTGCGTTTTTCCAATGTTTTCTGTTTTCATTTCATATATTTGTCAGTTATAAATCTAAGGCATGTAGAATAAGTGAATCTGGTATAGCGAGGGTTAATGTGGGACTGGGGAACAATGCAGCCCACAGTTTGATGTAAAGACCTGACACTAGAGTCAGTTATGGGCTGGACAGAGACCTGTGTAGAAGCAAGCATGGAGTCAGCTCATAGTTACGTGTTATCAATAAATGCTTAAAATTTAAACCAAACAAGATTCAGAACCTGTTTGTGAGACCTATTGAACAGACATACAGTTGGGGAGACTCAGATTACCAGCTACTTATAATGGTCAGGTGCCTCTTACCACATGTTCAGTTGAGTACAAGCGGATCAGCTTAGATCTTTCTGATAAATGTGGCATATCCAATAAAACATCCATCAATGCCCCTCTCCTTTGATAACTGAATGCTGGAGGCCTGTGACCACAAAACCCACACTGCTCCCCACATTCTGAACATGGTCTCCATGGCATGGTCTCCATGGCATGGTCTCCATGGTGGCACAGTGGTTAGCACTGCTGCCTCACAGCGCCAGGGACCCGGATTCAATTCCAGCTTTGTGTGACTGTCTGTGTGGAGTTTGCACATTCTCTCCATGTCTGCGTGGGTTTCCTCAGGTTTCCTCCCACAGTCCAAAGATATGCAGGTTAGGTTGAATGGCCATGCTAAATTGTCCATTAGTGTCAGGGGGATTAACAGGGTGAATACATGGGATTATGATGAAAGGGCCTGGGTGGGATTGTTGTCGGTGCAGACTCAATGGGCCAAATGGCCTCTTTCTGCACTGTAAAGTTTCTATGAAATCCTCAGTCTCCGTTTCACATACAAAGCATGATGGGTCATTAATTTTCAATATGATTGTTTGTTGACACAAAGCATGAAATGAAAAGTGTTTTCCCAATGTGCATTAGTGATGTGAGAATGAGCAACACAGCCTGTCCTTTTGAAATGTCTCCAGGTAAGTGAGCAGGTTTCTATCTGTTCAACATTGAATGCGGTGATTCCAAGAAGATTTGGGACATTATATCCACCTGAGCCATCAGAACCTTATCCAAATCTTCCATGATGAATTAAATAGGTAAGACTTTATTTAGTCTTGTATATGAAGTTTTTTTATTGAATTTACTTTTCGGTAAAAGTAACTATAAGCCTATGTTAAACGTTATTACCGTACTGGCACACATGAAAATAACCAAACTGAACACAAGCCACAAGAGTGGAATTATCACTTATTTCGACAATTAACACGATATCCCAAGTGGTTCTGGACATGATGTCTATTGAATAAACAAGAGAACTCCTTTGGGAACCTGTTGAATGAGCAAGCTATGCTAACGAGTGATCTGATCTCACAACTGCTAAGAGCTAAAGTCAGAATGGGTTTTGAAGGTCACAAGTTAAATATTTTAAATATTCAACTGATCCCCAAGGGATTTCAGACTTGTATAATCATACTTCTGAAGCTTTCTTTGATTTGTTTCAGGTATTTATTAGCACAGTTGGGAGAATGCTATCCAGCGAGTTTCAAAGATGTAAAAAGGAGTCAGGGATGTTTTCAGAAATTCAATCAGTTTGGTCACCGCTTCAGGATGTAAATCACAGCAATAAACTGCTGTACATGGCCAGGGAATGAGGAGGAGCGCATGTACAAAGGACACGCACTGAAAGAGGAGCTGGAAGCACATGGAACTCGCACTTGGGAGTAATAATCTCAAATATCTATAGGGAATGGCTACCACAAGTGTCATTCACATCACATTTCACTCCGATGGCTGATTTTGAATTATGTTGCTGTATAGGAAAAAGAGAGAGCGCAGAGCACAACGCGACCCAAATGCAGCAAGGTTCGAGTGATTGTTTCCTGATAGAAGCCAACAAGATTATGAGGGCCATGGAGGGAATGGATAGTCAGGAGCTTTTTCCCAGGGTGGAAGAGTCAATTACTAGGGGGCATAGGTTTAATGTGCGAGGGGCAAGGTTTAAAGGAGATGTACGAGTTTTTTACACAGAGGGTGGTGGGTGCCTGGAACACGTTGCCGGGGGAGGTAGTGGAAACAGATACAATAGTGACTTTTAAGGGGCATCTTGACAAATACATGAATAGGATGGGAATAGAGATATATGGTCCCCAGAAGGGTAGGGGGTTTTAGTTCAGTCGGGCAGCATGGTCGGTGCAGGCTTGGAGGGCCGAAGGGCCTGTTCCTGTGCTGTAATTTTCTTTGTTCTTTGTTCTTTGATAACTTGGGAATTGAGTGCAGGTGGGATTTGGAGCCGGGGGCATTTCAGAGTGGGAGAGAAGGAGGTGCGGGGGAAGGAGGTACAGGGGGGAAGGAGGTACAGGGGGGAAGGAGGTGTAGGGGGAAGGAGGTGTAGGGGGAAGGAGATGCAGGGGGAAGGAGGTGTAGGGGGGAGGAAGTGTAGGGGGGAGGAGGTGTAGGGGGAAGGAGGTGTAGGGGGAAGGAGGTGTAGGGGGGAGGAGGTGTAGGGGGAAGGAGGTGTAGGGGGAAGGAGGTGCAGGGGGAGGAGGTGTAGGGGGGAGGAGGTGTAGGGGGGAGGAGGTGTAGGGGCAAGGAGGTGTAGGGGGAAGGAGGTGTAGGGGGGAGGAGGTGTAGGGGGGAAGGAGGTGTAGGGGGGAGGAGGTGTAGGGGGGAGGAGGTGTAGGGGGAAGGAGGTGTAGGGGGGAGGAGGTGTAGGGGGGAAGGAGGTGTAGGGGGGAGGAGGTGTAGGGGGGAGGAGGTGTAGGGGGAAGGAGGTGTAGGGGGGAGGAGGTGTAGGGGGGAAGGAGGTGTAGGGGGGAGGAGGTGTAGGGGGGAAGGAGGTGCAGGGGGGAGGAGGTGTAGGGGGGAGGAGGTGTAAGGGGGAGGAGGTGTAGGGGGAAGGAGGTGTAGGGGGGAGGAGGTGTAGGGGGGAAGGAGGTGTAGGGGGGAGGAGGTGTAGGGGGAAGGAGGTGTAGGGGGGGAGGAGGTGTAGGGGGGAGGAGGTGTAGGGGGGAGGAGGTGTAGGGGGGAGGAGGTGTAGGGGGGAAGGAGGTGTAGGGGGAAGGAGGTGTAGGGGGGAGGAGGTGTAGGGGGAAGGAGGTGTAGGGGGGAGGAGGTGTAGGGGGGAAGGAGGTGTAGGGGGGAGGAGGTGTAGGGGGGAGGAGGTGTAGGGGGAAGGAGGTGTAGGGGGGAGGAGGTGTAGGGGGGAAGGAGGTGTAGGGGGGAGGAGGTGTAGGGGGGAGGAGGTGTAGGGGGAAGGAGGTGTAGGGGGGAGGAGGTGTAGGGGGGAAGGAGGTGTAGGGGGGAGGAGGTGTAGGGGGGAAGGAGGTGCAGGGGGGAGGAGGTGTAGGGGGGAGGAGGTGTAAGGGGGAGGAGGTGTAGGGGGAAGGAGGTGTAGGGGGGAGGAGGTGTAGGGGGGAAGGAGGTGTAGGGGGGAGGAGGTGTAGGGGGAAGGAGGTGTAGGGGGGAGGAGGTGTAGGGGGGAGGAGGTGTAGGGGGGAGGAGGTGTAGGGGGGAGGAGGTGTAGGGGGGAAGGAGGTGTAGGGGGAAGGAGGTGTAGGGGGGAGGAGGTGTAGGGGGAAGGAGGTGTAGGGGGGAGGAGGTGTAGGTGGAAGGAGGTGTAGGGGGAAGGAGGTGTAGGGGGAAGGAGGGGTAGGGGGGAGGAGGTGTAGGGGGGAAGGAGATGTAGGGGGGAGGAGGGGTAGGGGGGAGGAGGTGTAGGGGGAAGGAGGTGCAGGGGGGAAGGAGATGCGGGGGAAAGAGGTACGGGGGGGAGCAGATGCGGGGGGAGGAGGTGTGGGGGGAAGGATGTCTGCAGGGGAGGAGGTGCAGTGGGGAGGAGGTGTGGGGGGAAGAAGATACTGTTTTTTCTATTTTCTTCAGCCTCCAGAAGCTAGAACAAAGAACAAAGAAAATTACAGCACAGGAACAGGCCCTTCAGCCCTCCAAGCCTGCACCAACCATGCTGCCCAACTTAACTAAAACCCTCTACCCTTCCGGGCACCATATCCCTCTATTCTCATCCTATTCATGTACTTGTCAAGACGCCCCTTAAAAGTCACTACCGTACCCGCTTCCACTCCCTCCCCCGGCAACGAGTTCCAGGTACTCTCTGTGTAAAAAATCTGCTAGTGAGGGAACCAAGTTTAATCATATAAGCAGATAGCTGATAGTTTAATGAGTTTATCAGAGTTTATCCTTCTAAGCACGGGCAGTAGTTTAAATTGGTACTGGGAAATGTAAATATCAAATTAAATTTATCGCTCAACTTATCGCTAAACTATTGGGTATAATGACAGACAAGAGATGAGTGATATTTCTTCACTTGAAACCTCATTAGTTAAATTCAACACAATAGGGATGACAGGGTGGGTGATGTGTTGCAGCTGTAGCGTGTGGGGTGATGTGTTGCAGCTGTAGCGTGTAGGGTGATGTGTTGCAGCTGTAGCGTGTAGGGTGATGTGTTGCAGCTGTAGCGTGTAGGGTGATGTGTTGCAGCTGCAGCGTGTGGGGTGATGTGTTGCAGCTGTAGCATGTGGGGTGATGTGTTGCAGCTGTAGCGTGTAGGGTGATGTGTTGCAGCTGTAGCGTGTAGGGTGATGTGTTGCAGCTGTAGCGTGTAGGGTGATGTGTTGCAGCTGTAGCGTGTGGGGTGATGTGTTGCAGCTGCAGCGTGTGGGGTGATGTGTTGCAGCTGTAGCGTGTAGGATGATGTGTTGCAGCTGTAGCGTGTGGGGTGATGTGTTGCAGCTGTAGCGTGTGGGGTGATGTGTTGCAGCTGCAGCGTGTGGGGTGATGTGTTGCAGCTGTAGCGTGTGGGGTGATGTGTTGCAGCTGTAGCGTGTAGGGTGATGTGTTGCAGCTGTAGCGTGTGGGGTGATGTGTTGCAGCTGTAGCGTGTAGGGTGATGTGTTGCAGCTGTAGCGTGTGGGGTGATGTGTTGCAGCTGTAGCGTGTGGGGTGATGTGTTGCAGCTGTAGCGTGTAGGGTGATGTGTTGCAGCTGTAGCGTGTGGGGTGATGTGTTGCAGCTGTAGCGTGTAGGGTGATGTGTTGCAGCTGTAGCATGTGGGAGCTGGTGGCCAACAGTGCGATTCACTGCATTTGTAGTAAGTGTCTGTCACTCGAGGAGCTTTGGCTCAGATCTGAGGAGCTGGAGTCTGAACTTCGGACGCTGCGGTGCGTTGTCGGGGGAGAGAAGTTACCCGGACACTTTTGTCAAGAGGCAGTCACACCCCTTTAGGCTAGGTACCTCAGATCTGGACTGTGTGACAGGGACAAGACGGTGTGACTGTGAGTCCAGCAGGTATGGGGGTCCAGCAAGTAGCAATGGAGAAACCTCAGCCCATACAATTATCCAACGGCTTCTAAGTTCTTGCAACTTGTGTAGACCTGAGAAGGACTGCAAGGAGCAACCTGACCTTGGTAAAGGGAGCCATTCAAGTGAGGAGAGTGAAAAAGGATGCAGTGGGGGTAGGGGACAGTAGCATTTCAGGGATAGATTCTATTCTCTGCAGCCAAGAGCATGAATCCCAAATGCTGTGTTACCTGCCCAGTGCCAGGGTTAAGCACATGTCCTCGGGATTGGAGAGGAACCTGGAGTGGAAGGGGGGAGGATCCAGTTGTCATGATCCATGTGGGTACCAACCACATAGGTAGGACTAAGATAGAGATTCTGCTCAGAGTATATGTCTCCGTATCTGCATGGGTTCCCTCCGGGTGCTCAGGTTTCCCCCCACAGTCCAAAGGTGTGCAGGCCACATGGATTAGTCAAAGTAAAATTGCCCCAAGATGTGAAGGTTAGAGGGATTAGATATGGTAAGTGTGTGTGGTTACGGGGATAAGATTTGGAGAGGACCTGGGTAAGATACTCTGTCGGAGAGTCGGTGCAGACTTGTTGGGCTGAATGGCCTCCTTCTGCACTGTAAGGTATTACCTGAGCCAGAAGAAAATTTTCAAGGGTAAATAAGATTAGAGAAACACTTGCATAGCTCATGGGAGAAATGTGTTTCAATTCACTGGGCTCTGACACCAGTACTGGAGAAAGAAGGAGCTATACCGTTGAATGACCTTCAATGGAACCGCACTGTGACCAGTGTCCTGGTGTGTGCTATAACTAGGGCTGCAGAGAGGACTTTAAACTAAATAGAGAGGGTTCATGTGAGGAGAGATTTGTAAAAACAAAGGACAAGGCAGGATAGTGATGCCAGTAATGAAAACCAGAATGTCATAGGAAAGGGCAGAGAGTGCAAACGTAAGGGTGTACCAGAAAATATGGACAAAGTCGGGATAGGATTGTTTTATTCAAGGACACACCCACCTGTGGCTAACTAAGGGAGCTAAGGCTGGTGTCAAATTGGAAGAAAAGGTTAATGGTAGCCAGGAAATTGGGAACATTTTGGAAATCAGCCCAGGAGAACTAAACCAGAAAGAGGGAGAAATTGGAGTAAGAGAGAAAGCCAGCAAGAAATACAAAAACTGAAAAGAGAAGTTTCTATGGGCGGAATTTTACCGTCACGTCCGCCCGAGGTTCGTACGATCCTGCCCGAGGCCAATGGAGAGTGCCGTTCTCCGAGCCTCGCCCAACCCCAGAATCGGGGCCGGTGTGCCGGTAAAATTCCAGCCTATGAACAAAGAACAACAAAGAACAAACGCTATGAGTAGATAAAAAAAGGAAAAGTAGGTGTCGGTTCCCAAGAACACGATTGTTCCAGCTTTACTTCACAGAGAAACTGATTCAGTTCAACTGTTTGCTGCACCAACTATCTCCGAAAACTTTGGTGAATTTTGCGGCTATTTTCACACTAACGGAAAAACACAATTCTCAGTTTTGGATCTTGTATGGATTTTTCTTTAAGATTTGACAGATTATTTTAGAAAGCTTCCAATGGGAATCCTGGTTTGAGAATTTATTGGGGAAATATGCTCTAATTTGCAAAGTAAGTATTTTGAAGTTGGAAACAGTTAGGGCGGCACGGTGGCACAGTGGTTAGCATGGCTGCCTCACAGCGCCAGGGACCTGGGTTCGGTTCCCGGCTTGGGTGACTGTCTGTGTGGACTTTGCCACATTCTTCTTTGTGTCTGCCATGGGTTTCCTCCGGGTGCTCCGGTTTCCTCCCACAGTCCAAAGATGTGCGGGTTAGGTGGATTGGCCATGCTAAATTGACCCCAGTGTCAGGGGGATTAGGTAGGGTAAATGCATTGGGTTATGAGGATAGGGCCTGGGTGGGATTGTGGTCGGTGCAGACTCCGATGGACCAAATGGCCTCCTTCCGCACCTACAGGGTTTCTATGATTCTATGAACATAATGATTAACTTCCAGTGAAAGCCAAAAGTTTTGTTGTGTTTCTGAGGTTGGGCTTGAAAATACAAGATACATTTCCCATCTGGCTGGATCAGTCACAGGATTACAAGTCAGGCAGATCATCGGTGGAATCCATGACATTAGATCCCCCCCTCAACAAAGATTACAATAGGCGCAGGAGGGGGTAAAATATTGAACTGACCATTTCTGATAGTCTGATTTCTTGTGACGTAGTTTTATTTTAGATCTTTTTAATCTAAAAAAAAAGTCTATAAAATTATGAGAGGCATAGAGAGGGTTGACAGTCCGAATCTTTTTTCCAGAATTGAAATGTCTAATACTAGATGGCATGCACTTATGGTGAGAGGGGAAAAGTTCAAAGGTGATATGAGGGGCAAGTTGTTTACACAATGAGTGGGGATTTCTGGCCATGCTTGCCCCAAGGGTGAAAATTCCTGCCCAAGGTCAACGGACGTCTGCATGGTTCGCCCCCCCCCCCTCCCCCCTCCCCACCCCGCCTGCGCTGCCTGTTATGGCTTCTGTTGCAGGCGAGAGGGACAATTTCCACCCAGAGTGGTAGGTGTCTGGAATGCGCTGCCAGGGGTGACGGTGGGGGCAGATACGATGGGGGGCGTTTAAGGGGCTTTTAGATAAGCACATGAATATGCAACGGATAGAGGGGTATACACCAAGGGCAGGCAGATGGGATGAGTTTAATTTGGCATCATGTTCAGCACAACATTGTGGGCCGAAGGGCCTGTTCCTGTGCTGTACTGTTATATGTTCTATTAATTTCTGCTTGCTGGATTCCTGTTGCCTGAATCTTGTTTAGAGGATTGTTCCTGACAATGATTAAAATGAGAATTCTCCAGTGTTTTTTTGGAGCAGAAAGAAAGACTGTGGGTGAGAAACGGGATGAAATGTGACGGATGTAATGGGTGAAGCAATTAACACAGGGACCTTGCTATGTGTGTGGAACTGGAACCTACAACTGGTTTGTCGAGATGCCTAAAGAAACAAAAATAAACATGCATTAGAATGCCAGTTGCAAAACACCCAAAGGAGTACGTCTTTATACGGTGTGGAAAGGGGTTGTGGTTGGAGCACCTGCGTGTGAGAGAGAGAGAGAGAGAAAGAGAGAGAGCAGAAGGGGAAAAAAGTGATTTTTGGGGACACCCTCAGGCTTCTCACAGCTAAATGTCAGGATTTGCAGAGTAATTCCGACAGAAGTATTCAAAAGATCAGGAGAGGGCTCCCATTAATGTGCCAGCCTGTCCGACAAGCAAAGTAGAAATGTTGAGATGCTGGATATTTTGAAGAGTATATCCAGTGAAAGACAAAGCAGTGACATGTGCATGCCCCGTCCTGCATTCCTGGGTGTGGATGAATGAACATGGACCCTGCAGCTAGCTTTTGTTTCAAGCCTGTGGACTCGCTTTTAAAAGATGCTAATCGTGTCAGTTTGGCTCATTTCTAGCACGTTCATCTTTGAGACAGAGGTTGTGGGTTCAAGGCCCACTCCGTAATGTACGCTGACACCTTAGTGCATCGTTGTCGGAGATGTTATAAGAACGAGACATTAAATTGAGGCCCCTGTCAACTGTGCATAAATAATTCCATAATACTAGTCAAAAAGAACAGGTGAATTTTCTCTGCATACTGGTTGGTATTTCTCCTTCGGCTAACAAAAGATCATCTGACCATCTATTCATTTGCTGTCGGTGAGACCTTATAGGACACATATTGACTACCTTATTTACCTGCATTACAGTTACTACATTTCAAAAAGAACTAATTGATTGTAAACTACTTTGGCCTGTTAGAAAAATAGAAACGTAGAAACTAGAAGCAGGAAGAGGCCGTTCGGCCCTTCAAACCTACTCTGCCATTCATTTTAATCATGGCTGATCATCAAATTCAATATCCTGATCCCCCCTTCCCCCACTATCCTTTGATCCCTTTAGCCCCGAGAGCTATATCTAATTTCTTCTTGAAATCACACAATGTTTTGGCCTCAACTACTTTCTGTGGTAGTGAATTCCGCACATTTGCCACCCTCTGGGTGAAGAAATTTCTCCTCACATCAGTGCTAAAAGGCCCTTTTCTTCAAACTATGACACCCTAGTTCTGGATTCCACCACCATCGGGAACATTTTTTCTGAATCTGTTCTGAGGGCATAAGACATTAGACCTTTGTTCATTCTACCACAATAGTTCTAGTTCTAAGTTGCAGTTAGAAAGTTTGCCCTGTTGCCAAATGGGCCTGCCCATGAAACTGAAAACGTCGTTAGCCTAGATGATCAGCTTGCAATTGACTTCAAAGAAAACTGCCCTCTATGATGTGGATTCCACCTTTCACTGCGTTAACATGAAACTGGTTCCCAAGTCAAAGGGGTTCATCAACAGTGGCATCACCAAGCAGAGTAAGCAGCCAATCACATTGAAGAACTCACGCAGGCAAGAGATTATGAGCACTGATTGCCTTTCACTTTTCAAAATAAATCTACAGGAAGATTGGGATATACAAACTGAGGAAAGTTAAGGTAGAAACTGAAATAGCATGATCCTTAAAAATAATTAAAAAGCGGAATTTATCGCAATGGAGAAATCTAACACTCCACAAATTGAAATGTAGATTTTCAGGACCAAAGAGGTTATTCAGAAGTAATTGTCTACCTGATACCCTGTTTAGAAACCATTCACACCTCACTCAACAAGGTGTAACTTTATCAAGGGTCTTTAAAGTGAAAAGAGCAAGTTGTCATCAGTTTCTAATTGATTGCTCTTGACATAGCACACACTATGAAGCAGTGTAGAATCACTGGCAGGAAATTCCAAAGTTCCGTGATTAATTGTAACTCTGCAAACTCCAGGGGCAGGATTACCAGGGCCATCAGGGCTCGCACTTCCTGAGGAGAAGCCCACCCACTTTCCCAATGGCTGCCCATCAGCAATTTAACCCCGGGAGCAGTGCCAATTACTTGAAGGCAAAACTTCTGCAAAACTAGACTCTCAAGAGGAGGTCACACCTCAGAGAACTGACAGCCAATCAGATGGTCGGCCATCAGGAGAGGTGGCCAAGGGAATGGGGAGGGGGCAAGATCATTACCCTGGGGAAGAGGGTTAAAGGGGAGCTGCCCTTGAGAAGGATAGAAGCCCTACAGTGAAGGAGGCCATTTGGCCCATCAAGCCTGCGCCAACAACAATTCCACCCGGGCCCTTTCCCCGTAGCCCCACATATTTACCCTGCTAATCTCCCTGACACTAAGGGGCAATTTAGCATGGTCAATCAACCTAACCTGCACATCTTTGGACTATGGGAGGAAACCGGAGCACTCGGAGGAAACCCACGCAGACATGGGGAGAACGTGCAAACCCCACACAGACTGTCACCCAAGGCCGGGATTGAACCCGGGTCCCTGGCGCTGTGAGGCAGCAGTACTAACCACTGTGCCACCGTGCCACTGGTTGTCTCCGATGGTCTGAGGGGCCCTCGGCACCGCCTTGCCCAAAACCATCCGGCACAGCTAAAGCTGCCAGAGTTGCTGGATGGTGTGAGCCTCTGCTCGCCATGGGGAAATACTGATGGTAGCGGAATGAAGCCCTTAATGGTCATTAATTGGCCACTTCACAGCCTCAATAGGCCCAGGTATAAGCAACACCCCCCCCAAACAGCTGTCCCGTGTCCCGTAAAATCTTGGACAGGTCACGCGCGGGTGGGTGGATGGGATGGAAGGCCACCTGCTGGATTTTGGGTCCCTCCCCTCCCTGCCTTCAAAGCCACCATTGGGGGAGCGTACAATCCATGCCCAGAAGGTGCTGTCACTTTGAGAGCAGCAATGACGCTGAATGCTGACAGCTTCGCCATCATTACTGCCACACGGTTCCTGTCATTAGGTTATGTGAATATTTTTTTGTGCAACCAAGTCACAGGCTTGAGTGAAACATTGAAATTGGCGGTTTGACAATCAGTGAGGTTCAGTGTAAAAGATTTCACGATGTAGACAGGTCATTAGAATGGGTGGTCTGGCGGCAGTTCTAACTTAATGTGTGAGGAAATACAGTTTGGTTAGAAAAACAAGAAATGGAACATCGGATCATGGCAACGGGAGGAGGCCATTTAACCCGTCAAAGCTATTCTGCCATTCAATGAGATTATGGTCTGGAATTCTCAAGCAAGGATGGAGAATTCTGGAGAGTTCCGGACCATGCTGATCTGCGACTCAACTCCATTCACCTGCCTCTGTCCCTTATCCATTGGGTGCGAAAAATATGTCAACATCAGATTCAAAACTACCTTCTGCAGAAGGAGATTCCAAACTTCCTCTCTTCTTTGTGCGTAGAAGTGTTTCCTAATTTCACACTTTTTAAAAATGTCTTGCTTTAATTTTTAGACAATGGAAGGGATTTTCTAGCTCCCCCGGCCAGTGGAATCTTCCAGTCCCGCCAAAGCTGATGCCCCCTGCAGCAGGTACTCCGGCAGCAAGGTGGATGAACCATGCAACAGCCGCCGGCGGGACTGGAAGATCCTGCCGGCAGCCAATGGCTGGCAGCATCCGTCACAGTAAACTTGTTAGGGGTGGGCTGGAAAATCCCGGCCTATGCCTGCATCCGGGACCACCCCCCCCTCCCACCATCCTGCCCAGTTATCAGAAATAGTCTCTATTGTTGGAATGTTACCATCCCGCTCACCACAGGAATTGGAGCGGGCGAGGGGCAGACCATGGGAGGGTCGATTGACCTCGGGTGGGATTTTACGGTTTCGGGACGAACGAGACTGTAAAATCCTGCCCTGTGTTTTTACCCTATCTGTGCCACTTAAAAACTTTGACTAAATCTCATCTTAACCACCTCTAGGGATTCCTGGAAATAAAACCTTAGTCCATGCAATCTCTTGTTCTGATTTAATCCCTGCAGTCCTGGTATCATTCCAATAAATCTATGCTGCACTACTTCCCAGGCCTATATATTCTTCCTAAGGTGTGGTACCCAGACCTGCTCAGCTTACCCAAGGTGCTGATCTAACCAGGACTTTGTATAGTCAGAACAGCTTGTATTCTGCTTCTCTTGATATATCGGGGGAATTTTCCCATTCTGCCCTCCACGGGAGTCTGAGTGGGTGAGGGGTGGACCATGGAAAGGTCCATTGACTTCGAGCAGGATTTTCCAGTTTCGGGGCTAGCGTGGCTGGAAAATCCCACCCATAATGGGAAATATTCAATTAGATTTTTTGAATATTTCCTGTATCTGTTCACCCCAATTTAATTATCTAACTGAACCTCAGGTTTCCTTAGACTTCCACTATTCCTAGATTAGGTTAAAGTCCAGCAGGTTTATTTGGAATCACGAGCTTTTGGAGTGCTGCTCCTTCCTCAGGTCACTCACCTGATGAAGGAGCAGTGCTCCGAAAGCTCGTGGTTCCAAATAAACCTGTTGGACTTTAACCTGATGTTGTGAGACTTCTTACTGTGCCCACCCCAGTCCAACGCCGGCATCTCCTCTTCATTCCTATCACTGTTTAGGAAGAAGCCTATACTTTCCAGTTTAGGTCCATAGTGGATGCCCTCATTTTTGTCCACATTGAAATGCATTTGCCACAACTTTGCAATTCACTTGATTGATCAATATTTCTCTGCAATTTTATCCACTGACATTGCTGACATATTTTTGTGCCAACAGTAAATCTGGTTTTGCCGCTTTCTATTCCATCAGTTGTTAATAAATACGGCCTGGTTAAGATGCTCTTACAGAGAGTCGGTGCTGACTCGATGGGCCAAATTACTTCCTTCTTACACTGAGTAACTAGGCACATTTGAGCCAGTATGTTAGATGGAAATCATAAAACAATCCTCCTTCTGACATCAAAAAATCAACTCTGTGGGTGGAATTTAACCGAGGCAATGGGATCTCGCGTACCGGCTGGAAAGCTGGTGAGAGTCTTGCATCACTTCCTTTGAGGAAGGCCCACCATTTTAAGTGCTCCCGCCCCCCCGCCCACCCCCCGGGATCTGCCAGGCAATCAGATCTCCATGGCAAGCATCACCACTGAAAGCTGTCGGCAATGGTCCCGCCAGAGGCCGAAGTTCAAGTGAGGGACTCAGGCCACAGGACTGGATGGGGATTGCAGGGAGGGGCCGATGGCTAAGGTAGAGTGGGGGCGGGGGGGCGGCATTGGGATGAGGTGGAGGGAGGTCCCCCCCCCGCCAACCCAATGCTGGGTCCCTTCAACAGGTACTGAGGGTTGGATTTTCACAGAGTTGTAAGGACTCTGGAGTCATTAAAAATGTCAACTGGAACCCAATTCTGGTATTCCCATCCCCATTCTCGGCGGCCCCAAGGATAAAGGTGGAGATAGCAAGCCCGTAGCCTGATAGAGTCATAGAATCATAGAATCCCCACGGTGCAGAAGGAAGCCATTCAGCCCATTGAGTCTGCACCAATCACAGTCCCACCCAGGCCATATTCCCGTAACTCCACATATTTATCCTGCTGATCCCCCTGACATTAGGGTCAATTTAGCATCGCCAATCAACCTAACCCGCACATCTTTGGACTGTGGGAGGAAACTGGAGCACCCGGAGGAAACCCACACAGACACAGGGAGAATGTGAAAACTCCACACAGACAGTGACCTGAGGCCGGAATTGAACCCGGGTCCCTGGCGCTGTGAGGCAGCACCGCTAACCATTGTGCGACCCCTGACCTGGCCAGTTCCTTTACAGGGGGGAGGTACCCCCCTCGTCCCTCGCAGTTCTCATGGAGTCGGGTCAGTTTCTCCAGCCCCTTCGAGGAATTGTGAACCATAATCTGGATTTGGGAACTTTTTGAAAGGCAGATTCAAAAGATAGCACCTATTTTCTCCACCATTCTAACTCAATGCCAACTCATGCCCCTTCACCCAACCCCAAGCTCTTCTTAACCTCCATGTCAATTCATGACACATCCATGCCCATTCACCATAACACACTCTACAGGACCATAGAACCTTCTGGTAACTAGGACATGTGTGGAATTGCTTAGAAAGCCCCGTTCCCATTCAAAAATTTCATTAAAAACAGTTTTTGTTGCTCCAATGCCATTAGAGTGTCATTCAATTGGACTTTTAAAGTATCAACAGAGAATACTGGATTAACTCAGCAGATCTGGCAGCATCTGTGGGGAGAAAAGCAGAGTTAACGTTTCGAGTCTGTATGACTCTTGGAATGGAAACGTTAATGCTATTTCTCTCTCCACAGATGCTTCCAGACTTGCTGAGTTTTTCCAGCATTTTCTGTTTTTACTTCAGATTTCCAAATTCTGCAGTACTTTGGTTTTATTTTGGAGTAGCAATATCAGAAGCTAGATGCCTCATTATCTTATGCAAATAAACATTGAGCCATCAACAAATGAGATGCAAAGAAATAGCCTATTATAACATCCTAAAGCTGTCAGTCAAGAACATTTTTCACTTCTCAGTAATTATGTATACTGGTGAATGGGCAATGACGTGCCATGAGTTGGCATGGAGTGTGTGAGGAGCTATTGGAGATATCTGGGGGTGCATGAGTTATCATGGAGTGCATGAGGGACCATTGGGAGAGGCATGAGTTGGCATGGAAGGTATGAGGCGCATGGAAGGGCTGTAGGAAATGGGTGTGAGGGATGAGGATAGAAAGCCTAAGATGTAAGGAAAGAACTGGGATGAAGTATCGGGGAACTGAGGCAAGTCTTTCAACCAGCCCACTTCAATGCTCAGCCGCCTGGGCTGTGTTTGCTTTTCAGGTCCCCCATGTAGTGACTGCCTGCCTGCCGTTTTTTGGATACCAATGGTAACAAGGATGAGGTCCTTAAAAAAAAGGCATTACTTGCCCACTTCAGAGACTTAATAGGCACTGGGGCAAGAAGGTCATCTACAAAGCTCACTGCCCTGGACTTAATTGGGCATAGGCAATGGGGTCCCGACCCCTCAGTGTGCCCCCTGTGTGTCATATGTCATCAACAGTCATGATGAGCACTGGCAGTGAGAGGGTTAATTTCCCCGACAAACGGGGAAAAAAAACCTCAGCGAACACCAGAATATTTTTAATGACTTCAAAAGTACCCACGAAAAGACTGATCATCTGTCAAAAATATGCACATAAGTTAAAAAGGGTCAATGGCATTAACAGGGATGTAGCAAGGATTACAAAAGCTTTCTTAGTGCCACAGTTACTTTTGTTGAATTTTGTCATATACGTTTTGCTGGATTTGGGTACACAAACACCGTTTCGTGACTTATTTTTGACAGACGGGCAAAATTAGACAATGTAGCCTTTACCCCCAACTCCCCCACCCCACAACCACCCTCCAAAGCGAATAAAACCTGACAAAAAAATTCTGCTCTTGAAGTAAAAAGAGCTCATACTTGACATAACCGATCTTCTCAACAGCACTCAAATCGACCGATACAGCCCTGCTTTGGTGTAACTGCTACCGGTTACCAAGTGTTTTGTATTAAAGAAACATTAACATTAAAGAACCTGCCTATAACTTTGTAATCCCCTTGCAAGTTTCTGGTTACACTTGCCAGCAAAAAATGAATGAATCAGAAATGATGTTCAATGTTTGTGCTTTTTTTAAAAAAAACCTTCTCTCTATTTGTTAATAAAATACAGGGGGTGGCACGGTGGCACAGCGGTTAGCACTGCTGCCTCACAGCACCAGGGACCTGGATTCGATTCCCAACTTGGATCACTGCCTGTGTGGAGTCTGAACGTTCTCCCCGTGTCTGTGTGGGTTTCCTCCGGGTGCTCCAGTTTCCGCCCACAGTCTGAAAGACGTGCTGGTTAGGTGCATTGGCCGTGCTAAATTCTCCCTCAGTGTACCTGAACAGGCGCCAGAGTGTGGCAACTAGGGGATTTTCACAGTGACTTCATTGCAGTGTTAATGTAAGCCTGCTTGTCACACTAATAAACAAACACATTTTCACTGGTGTGTTTTTATAAAATTATAACCTTTAATGCTGAATAATTTTTTTTTAAATGATGCAGTGATTATTTTACTTAATTATCAATTCTGCCTTTCAGTAATCATTCTTGCACCAGTATTATACCCAAAATGAAATGTGTGTGCATTATTCTATTTCTCCAGCGCTTTGGCTTTGGAACTGCCAGAACAGAGGTGTGGTTCTCTTGTTCCTGTTTGATAAGAATTCACCATGCGAAGAGCCATGGGAACAAATCCGTGATTAAACCTCACACGGATTTTTAAACTTATAATGGATCCAGCGCTGATTAATGGATTTACTCGCTGATATCAGCGCATGCGCTTGCTGATGATGTAGACTATTCAGATCTCTCCTTACATTAAACATTCATGTGAACTTTCGCAACAGTCTCTATGCTACTCATGTGGCATGTTAACATTTTCCCTTTAAGTAGTTCTGGTAGTCAATAAATTCTTTCTAAATCGTGGGCAGTTTTGTGTGAAGTGGACTTGTGCCCAACAATTAAGTTTTGACAGTCTAAGCTTATTGTAAATGCAGCATTCAGCTGAAAGTGGAAACTTCTTCATGTCAGCATGGGCTTCTTTCCAATTTAGCTCGTAAAAGAAGACAATTTTCCAATACATTACACCGACCAACCCCAAGAAATCTTGTGATTTCCGTTCATGGGTGCCAGTAAATGTTAAATTTAAGTTAAGTTTAAGTGTCACAAGTAGGCTTACATTAACACTGCAATGAAGTTACTGTGAAAATCTCCTAGTCGCCACATTCCGGCACCTGTTCGGGTACACTGAGGGAGAATTTAGCATGGCCAATGCACCTAACCAGCACATCCTTCAGACTGTGGGTGTAAACTGGAGCACCGGAGGAAACCCACACAGACATGGGGAGAACGTGCAGACTCCACACAGATAGTGACCCAAGCTGGGAATCGAACCTGGATACGTGGCGCTGGGAGGCAGCAGTGCTAACCACTGTGCCGCAGTGCCATCCTAAATGTAACTAAAGAGTTAAAATCCCACTAACAAGGCAATGACCTTTGAGTCTTCTATCTATTTATATGAGGAAACTAAGATCATGGCCAGAATTTTACCGCCCAATCCACCACGGGAATCAGAGCGGGCAAGGGACGGACCATGGGAGGGTCCATTGACCTTGGGTGGGATTTTACGGTTTGAGGATGAGCGAGGCCATAAAATCCTGCCCTATAATTTCACTGGGAAATTGCATCTAAACCCATTTATTAAGTTTAACCAAACATCTTTACATCATTCAGTATACCCGATGTCCTCTGAGAAACTGTGTAATGTTTATACAAATTTTGCTGTATTAAGTATTTCCTCTTCACTATTTTTGCTTTGGGGTGCATTATAGAATAAAACTGTAGAATGCCTACAGTGCTGAAGGAGGCCATTCAGCCCAATGAGTCTGCCCAGACTCAGCATCATATCCAGGCCCACCCCCTGCCCTATCCCCATAACCCCATGTATTTACTCCGCTAATCCTCCCAGCCTACACATCTGGGGACATGAAGGGGCAATTTAGCATGGCCAATCCACCTAACCTGTACATCTTTGAGCACTAAGGGGCAATCTAGCATGGTCAATCCCGCTAACATGCACACCTTTGGGCACGAAGGGGCAATCTAGCATGGTCAATCCTGCTAACATGCATACCTTTGGACACGGAGGGGCAATTTAGCATGGTCAATCCCCCTAACATGCGCACCTTTGGACACTAAGGGGCAATTTAGCATGGTCAATCTCCCTAACCTGCACATCTTTGGACACTAAGAGGCAATTTAGCATGGCCAATCCCCCTAACCTGCACATCTTTGGACACTAAGGGGCAATTTAGCATGGCCAATCCACCTAACCTACACATCTTTGAGTGTGGGAGGAAACTGGAGCCCCTGAGGAAACCCACACAGACACGGGGAGAACGTGCAAACTTCGCTCAGACAGTCAGCCGAGGCTGGATTCGAACCCAAATCCCTTGGTGCTGTGAAGCAGCTGTGTTAGCCACTGTTACATTGATGTATCAAATTTATGAAATAAAATTGAGAATAAGCATTTCGATAAAATACGTGGGAATTGTGTCAAGTCAAAGACTCTCAAACATACGCCATGCATTGTTGGTTGCTGTGCAGGTTGCTACACAGTCTGTGTCTTCTGAAAATGAATATTCAGCCCTTTGTCAGGTTTTAATAGCATCACGTAATTAAACTTTGATGAAACAGTAATTATTTTTGTGTGTGCTCATGGACACAGAAGAGTCCACAGAGAAGACAATTTCACGTTATAAAATAATCCCGTACAGTGGGGACCAGCCTGTACTCATCAGAAAAAGAGAAAACCTGGAGAGCTTTAGAAATGAGACAATGGCAAATGTGGCTTGTAAATTGAATAACAGTATTCCTTTCATCTGTTTACATCCAATTATGTCTCTTGATACCCTTCAGTGCTTTAGTTTGTTTTGATCTGCAGTAAAGCTCAAAAGATTTCTGAATTAGATTCTCATACCAATGTCACATGCATGTTGTGTGCCATGTCAAGTAGGTGCACGGGGCCCCCCAAGGAATCGTCTGTTTCAACATCAAGTCCCTAGTGAAATGCCACTATATTCAGTGACTATCATACTCATTGCAATTTATATTGTATCTCAACCGTGCCAAGTATTTTTGTTAAAATTCCTTTTGTAAGCAAGGGTTTTAGACATTGCCTGTCAAGTGACGGTTTATAACTCCTAGGCATCGCATGTCTCTCTGGCATTTTTATGCACCTTGCCATAAAATCAGCAAGTACCACTGTAGCGCTGGCACACAATAGTTAATCGAACTAATTAAAACAGCATGAAATTAGATTTGTGTGTTTTACTGTCATTTCTGTCTTCAACAAAAAAAACCAGGAAAATATTTGAAACAGATACTCATAGCACAGAAGTGACCCAAGGAAATAAGCTTTTGGCTGGACCGAACAGGTACAACCAGTAACTGACCAATTCTGTAGGAACTGCCATTAATTAGGCATTTTTTTTCTTCGCAAGGTGCGAGGGAATTGGAAGTATCAAACTGGTCTAATCGGTGTTCCTATTCCGGAGTTATCATTAAGTCACTTATCGGAGCAAAAGGGAGGGAGATTCCTTTTTCTTGTTTGGTTGCCCTGTGTCTAATGGGAATCCTCAATGATATGCTCAATAGCAAAGGCAATTCTCCGAATTGAACCGGGGATAATGTGTGTTCCACACAAGATGCTGCTACAGTGGACGCCAGTGTCTGCAGTCTAGCAAGCGGAAAAGTAGGCTAGAGCTGTGTTCAGATCATTATCCACCAACTCATCCTAAAAGTGTGAATATGTATAAGAGAGACAGAAAGAGAGGGGATTAGGGAAAGAAATGCAGACATGATCTGGATCAATTGAGATGCCTGTCTCAGTCGATTAGATTTTCCAACGCTCAAAGCCTAACCTCGTAAATGAATTCTGCTCACTTGGGCAACATCCCAGAATTGAATGATGCCACACATTCAACCAATGGTTGAGAGGAAAGCTCACATAAGAGGGAAAAAGGCCAATGGATGGTTTAGTGGCACAGACCGCCATGTGTCTGCCTCATTCCAGAGTTCCGTTGTTTGCACGTCCCTTGATTGCCAAATACATGGACTTTTCTGCTCCATTTTCAGCTCAAAAACATTTAACCTGACTCAAAGATGGACTTTGTTCTGGACAGGAAAGCAATAAAAACTGTCGCAGATCCATTTAAAATAAACCACCCTCCTGCCCCTGCAAATGGTCAAATTTATTTTATTTTGCAGAAGCTTTCTCCATGACACAAAAATTCAACCAAAAAATCTCTTTCGAAGCTTTGTGGCGAGGTTGCATTTTGATCACATCAGCTGCATCTCCTATCAGCCAATCATGGAAGTTTGTAAAACTTTACCATTTCCTGTTGGAAAGTTAGATTATGTTGAAAACTGCAAGGAAAGTTACAAAGGCAAATATTCACTGGGTACTTTGGCCCAAATTAGCCATCAGCCTCATGTTACAATTATCTGATTCCATAATTCATATGTTTTTTTTTAACAGTACCGCACAGGACAGGCCCTTTGGCCCTCGATGTTGTGCCGAGCTTTGTCCGAAACCAAGATCAAGCTATCCCACTCCCTATCATTCTGGTGTGCTCCATGTGCCCATCCAATAACCGCTTGAAAGTTCCTAGAAAATGATTTTTTGTTTAGGAATTGAATTTAAACGTAGATAAATTGAAACATCTGCTTAGGAAACTGGTGAATAACCCTGAAGTCAGCGTGATTCAAATAGGCCTGAGGTAATTACATTTCAAAGGGGAACCCCTGTTTATTTAATTAGATTAGAATTGGAAGTGAGAACATTTAAACAATAGATGAGGCTTCTTTGAGTTATTGCTAGGCACAGATGGTTTGTGTTGTTTCCATAAAGGATGTCATGTTTTCAAGTTGTTCCCAGATTAAAGTAGACAAAAGCATCGTTGTGTACTTTGGGGTTTCTTTGTGGAATCGGCAATTCTGCAAAGAGAGCCATGAACTCCATTAGAGATGAAAAAATATTCATGTGGCTCCCAGAATCAAAGGATTCTTTTGAAGGTAAAAGAAAATTAATTTACATTTCTGTTTGGGAACATCCCAGTTGTGCCGCATTGCTATGGAGATAGGCCATTCAGTGAGGCACCCTTCTGCTTGTTTTTCTGTGTTTCCTCATAAAAGGTTCAGCTTGGAAACAGGCAGAGAGAGGGAGGCAAAATCATAGAAACCCTACAGTGCAGAAGGAGGCCATTCGGCCCATCGAGCCTGTCCCGACAGCAATCCCACTCATCCTTGTAATCTTATGCATTTACCCCACTAATCCCCCTGACACTAAGGGGCAACTTAGCATGGCCAGTCCATCTAACCTGCACATATTTGGACTATGGGAGGAAACCAGAGCACCCGGAGGAAACCCACGCAGGCACGGGGAGAATGGGAAAACTCTACACAGACAGTCACCCAAAGCCAGAATTGAACCCGGAACCCTGCTGCTGTGAGGTAGCAGTGCTAACCACTGGGTGTGCCAGGAGCTGCAATGCCACTGTCCTTTAGTGCCGACCAAACTAAGAGCTGTGTAGGAGCTACAGGAATAGACCCGGAGTTGCTGTCTATCAAATGCCAGGGTAAAGTGTGTAGCAGCCATCGGGAACTAGTTGTATCCCTGATTTTTAAATCACTGAGCAAGAATGCATTGAGGCCCAAGCTTGAGCTGAGAAGTCCATAGTCTTGAGGCTTTTGAAGGAAAATTGGAGGGTTGCTTAGCCAAAAACTAATGGAAGGATCTCCATGTAATCTCATTCCTCGGAGAATAACTGGAAGACTGAGGAGAAATCCAAGTGAATTCTGGAGAGCTGTGGCAGACTTGGTTTGAATTCCTGAAAGATAAATTAATGAACTATCAAGAGATTGTAATGAATAAAGAACCTCTTGGGGGGAATTAGGAAATAAAGAGGAAACTGGATTTATACTCTAAGGGCACGATCTTACCAATTGTTCACGCCACGCTCCCACTGCAGCGAGGTCAGAGAATTTGGCGCCCAGCTAAATCTCTGTTCACTGCAGCGGGATGGGAAAATCCCACCTGCAGGAACAGCCGTAAGATTCCGGCCTAAGTCTTGGCAAACTGTAGTGTTAGGTTGCTTTGTTTAATTAGTGCAGTAAAGGTTGGTTTTTGATTTAAAAACATCAATGCTTGTGGGTTTAATTACTTGCAGGTAAACACTGGGTATTCGAATTTCTCTTTAAGCATTAATGGTCTCGACAGAGATTTTGCTGAAAGAGCTTGAAACAGAAGACAACAACAAAATGTACATTTATACAGGGAATTAATGTGTTAAACCGCCCAACGTATTTCAAAGAAAACGTTATCAGACAAAATTGGAGATTAAAACACATTAAAACTGGTGACGAGAAACTCACTCGAAGAGGTGGCTTTTAAGGAAAATCTAAAAAGGAGAGAAAGAGACAGAGAAGTTTTGGGAAGAAATTTCAAACCCTGGGGCTTAAACAGTTGATGGAATAGCCACAAGTCATAGAATCAGCTAATCCCTACAGTGCAAAAAGAGACCATTCGGCCCATCGAGTCTGCACCGACTCCCGAAAGACAATCCTACCCAGGCCCTATCCCTGTAACCCCATATATTTACCCCACTAATCTCTCTAATCTACAGATTTTGGGAGACTAAGGGACAATTTAGCATGGCCAATCCACCTTACCTGCACACCTTTGGGCTGTGGGAGTAAACCGGAGCGCCCGGAGGAAACCCACGCAGACATGGGAAGAACGTGGCAAACTCCACATAAGCAGAAACTGAGGCCAGAATTGAACCTGGGCTTGCACCGTGCCACTGTGCTGCCACAAATGGTGGGGCAAAAAACAACCTGGATGCATAATAGGGCAGAATTTGAGGAACAGTTTCCAGAGGGTTTTAAGGCTGGAGGAGGTTACCGTGATAGAGGGGGTGAGGCCATGGGGAAAAGTGAACACAGGGATGAGAATTTTAAGTTGAAGCACTGCTGGCCCAGTAGCAAGTGTAGGTCAGAAAAGGAAATGAAGCCTAAGTTTAAAAATGATCGCCGAAATCTTGCTGCCATTCACACCAGCGGGATGTGACAGTCCCACTGACAGCGCACCCTCACCGTGGATTTCCCAGCAGTGAGGGGTGCATTCAACAGGATGCACTGTTGACAATGGCGGGACCATAAGATCCTGCCGCCAGCAAGCAGGTCCCGCCACCCGCCACCGTGAAACACACCGCGGAGAGGGAGAAACCACATTGTGGTTTACCTGAATCAATTTTAACCACATAACGTTTCCCCTTTTCATGTTACTCCAGCCATTGCTGCCACCATGCAAAGTCACTCACAAGGTCAAACAGGACAATCTCCACTGAAGAATATTCTGTAAGTAACAGGGCCATTGCTCAGAATAACAGAAAAACCCCCTATAGCTTCCAACAAGATAGACCATTCTGCTTCTTGCAATGCTGCACCTGGCATCCCAGCTGAGAACTGACAAAATCTGACAAGAGGAAAACAGACTGGACTGTCAGACGACTCGAGAATTCTCGAGAACACCACCACCATCTGGCTGCGAACCAGCCATTCACAATTTTATTTCCAAAAGAAACAGAATCCAAATCAATGCACAATATTTTATCTCGGAATGCTGACACTAAAGTGCACTTGAAATGAAACAAAAATGCATTTTGTTACTTGTAAGTGCCGGATTTGCTTGATGTAAGATGATGGACCAGTCGTGCGCTTACAAATACTGTGTCGCTGTAAGAGAAGTTAATGTTTCAGTGATTACGAGTGTACGCCCTTGTGATCTGTAACTTAACTCTGCAGCGAAACAGCAACGTAGGATTTCTTCTGTATATTTTGGATAGCTTCTCTTCGACCAAAACATTCTCTGCAATTTACTCTCCTCAATTATCATTAGCTGGCAAAGTCTAGTTGAGCCTCACCAATCCAGCAAATATGTTGAACAAAGTTCTGATTGTTTCACACTCCTTTTTATTAACTTTTTCCAACTCAGTGCTAATTTCTGGGTGTAGCCTTTCCCTTCCAGCCTTGCATTCTTCTAATTCCCAAAATTACAGACCCACCAATTATCCTTGTTGTCAATATTTATAACTTGCTTCCTTCCTTCCACCTTTTGCTTCTCCATTGTTGCATTTTTAATCAAGTGTTTAGAAACATAGAAACATTGAAAATAGGAGCAGGACGAGGCCATTCGGCCCTTCGAGCCTGCTCCGCCATTCATTTTGATCATGGCTGATCATCAAATTCAATATCCTGATCCCTCCCTTCCTCCCATATCCCTTGATCCCTTTAGCCCTGAGAGCTATATCTAATTTATTTTTGAAATCAGACATTTTGGCCTCTGGGTGAAGAAATTTCTCCTCACTTCAACTCTTAAAGGTTTACGCCTTATCCTCAAACTATGACCCCTAGTTCTGGACTCCCCCACCATCAGGAACATTCTTTCTGAAGCTACCCTGTCTAACCCTGTTAGAATTTTATATGTTCCATGAGATCCTCATTCATTCTTCTAAACTCCAATTAATACAACCCTAACCGACTTAGTCTCTTCTATGACAGAACTGCCATCCCAGAAATCAGCCTGGTAAACCTTCTCTATACTCCCTCTGTAGCAATAACATCCTTCCTTTGTTAGAATCACGGAAGAGAATCCCTACAGAGCAGAAGGAGGCCATTTGGTCCATTGAGGCTGCACTGACAATTCCATGTTTTTACTCAATAAATCCCTCTAACATTAAGGGAGAAGTTAGCATGGCCAATCCACCTAACCTAATCTTTGGACTGTGGGAGGAAACCGGAGCACCTGGAGAAAACCCACAAGGAGAGCATGCAAACTCCACACAGACAGTGACACAAGGCTGGAATCGAACCCAGGTTCCTGCCACTGTGGAGCAGCAGTGCGAATCACTATGCCATCGTGCCACCTCAAACATTCAGATTTTGTCATATGCCATGGTGGAATTCGGACTCAGGTCCCCAGATCATTAATCTGGGTCTCTGGAATACTAGTGACAATATTATTCTGCCACCACCTCCACCACTTCACATTTATTTTTACTTTAATAACAAAGTGGCACAGTGGTTAGCACTGCTGCCTCACAGTGCCAGGGACCCGAGTTCGATTCCCAGCTTGGGTCACTGTCTGTATGGAGTCTGCATGTTCTCCCCGTGTCTGCGTGGCTTTCCTCCAGTTTCCTCCCACAGTCCGTAAGACATGCTGGTTAGGTGCATTGGCCATGCTAAATTCTCCCTCAGTGTACCCGAACAGGCGCCGGAGTGTGGCGACTAGGGAATTTTCACAGTAACTTCATTGCAGTGTTAATGTGAGCCTACTTGCGACACTAATAAATAAACTTTAAAAATACTGAAGCTGTTGAAAATCTGAAATAAAACAAATTGCGGGAAACATTCGTGGATGAGGGAACAACTGTGGAGAGAGAAACAAATTTAACATTTCTGGTTAGTGACCTTTTAGCTGAACTGGAAAAAGGTTAGAGATACAATGTGTGTAAAACAGAGGTAGGGAATGGGGCTCAGGGAAGTAAGACTAAAGGGCAGGCTTGTGTAGGAAGGAGAGACTCAATAACTAAACAAAATGATGGTGCATGTGAAAAAGGGGATGAACATAGAACATAGAACATAGAACATTACAGCGCAGAACAGGCCCTTCGGCCCACGATGTTGCACCGACCAGTTAAAAAAAAAAAATGAAGCCAATGATGAATGGAAAATAAGGAAACAAAAGCTGGATATACCCAGCATTTTCTGTTCTTTTAGTTTTGGATCTCTTCTTAGCGCATTATATTTGCAGCATCTCATATATTCATTTATGGGATGTGGGCATCGCTGGCTAGGCCAGCATTTATTGCTCATCCCTAATTGCCTTTTGAGAAGGTGATGGTGAGCTGCCTTCTTGAACTGTTGCAGTCCATGTGGTGTAGGGAAACCCATAGTGCTGTTAAGGAGGCAGTTCCAGGATTTTGACCCAGAGACAGTGAAGGAACGGCAACACATTTCCAAATCAGGATGATGAGTGATTTGGAGGGGAACCTCCATGTGGTGGCGTTTCCAGGTATAAGAACATAAGAACTAGGAGCAGGAGTAGGAGATCTGGTCCCTCAGGCCTGCTCCGCCATTCAATAAGATCATGGCTGATCTTTTCATGGACTCAGCTCCACTTACCCACCCGCTCAACATAATCCTTAATTCCTTTACTGTTCAAAGATTTATCTATCCTTGCCTTTAAAACATTCAATGAGGTCACCTCAACTGCTTCACTGGGCAGGGAATTCCACAGATTCACAACCCTTTGTGTGAAGAAGTTCCTCCTCAACTGAGTCTCAAATCTACTCCCCCTTATTTTGAGGCCATGCCCCCTAGTTTTGGCTTCACCTGCCAGTGGAAACAACTTCCCTTCTTCTATCTTATCTATTCCCTTCATAATCGTATATGTTTCTATAAGATCAAAGAAAGAATCAAAGATTCTCCCCTTATTCTTCTGAATTCCAATGAGTATTACCGCAGTCTACTCAGTCTCTCCTCATAAGCCAACCATCTCAACTCCGGAATCAACCGAGTGAATCTCCTCTGCACTCCCTCCAGTGCCAGTATATCCTTTCTCAAGGAGACCAAAACTGTACACAGTACTTCAGGTGTGGCCTCACCAGCACCTTATACAGCTGCAACATGACCTCGCTGTTTTTAAACTCCTTTCCTCTAGCAATGAAGGATAAAATTCCATTTGCCTTCTTAATTACCTGCTGCACCTGCAAACCAACTTTTTGTGATTCATACAGAAGGACACCCAGGTCCCTCTGCACAGCAGCATGCTGCAATTTTTTACCATTTAAGTAATAGTCCATTTTGCTGTTATTCCTACCAAAATGGATGGCCTCACATTTATCAACATTGTACTCCATCTGCCAGACCCTTGCCCACTCACTTAGACTATCTATATCCCTTTCGGACTTTCAGCATCCTCTGCACACTTTGCTCTGCTCTGCATCTTGTCCTTCATGATGGAAGTGGTCATGGGTTTGGAAGGTGCTGTCAAAGGAACTTATAAAATTCTAACAGGACTAGACAGGGTTGATGCAGGAAGGATGTTCCTGATGGTGGGGGTGTCCAGAACCAGGGGTCACAGTCTGAGGTTTCGGGGTGGACCATTTAGGACAGAGATGAGGAGACATTTCTTCACCCAAAGAGTGGTGAGCCTGTGGAATTCATTACCACAGGAAGTAGTTGATGCCAAAACATTGAATGTATTCAAGAGGCGGCTGGATACAGCACTTGGGGTGAATGGGATCAAAGGTTATGGGGAGAAAGCAGGATTAGGCTATTGAGTTGAACAATCAGCCAATGATCACGATGAATGGCAGAGCAGGCTCGAAGAGCCAAATCGCCTCCTCCTGCTCCTATCTTCTATGTTTCTATGTTTCTATTAACCTTGGTGATTTACTGTAGTGCATCTTGTGATGGCACACACTATTGTTGCTGTGCATTGATGGTGGAGGGAGTGAATGTGTGTGGATGGGGTGCCAATCAAGTGGACTGCTTTGTTCTGGATGGTGTTAGGGACCAGATCAGAAACTCGAAGGTATGTTATGAAATTAGCCTGGAGCCCAACTTTTCTTGATTTTGGCATTATGGTGAACATAAGGTGTTTCACTCCTGGTAAGATTCGATCGACACATTAAGAAGTTTTTATTAAAACAAACTTTATTTAACAGCGTTATTAAAATATAGCAAAATGAATTAGCATAACTGTTACCAGTTGAAGGTATAATTCTTACCAGCAGATGATGTGAAGCAAGACCCCACTACCTGAAAAAAGCTTTGATAAAGGGTTGTCTGGACTCAAAACATCAGCTCTTTTCTCTCCTTACAAATGCTGCCAGACCTGCTGAGATTTTCCAGCATTTTCTCTTTTGGTCCCCCTATCTGAAAAATTGAGGCCACCAAATTTGGAGAAAGTTCAGGACAATTCGTGAGGATGAGGCCAGGGATGAAGGAACTGAGTTAGAGATTGGGTAAAGATGGATTCTCTGTGGTCATCTGGGACTATGGTGACTTTATTCACATTAGAATGTTGGAGTGCAGAAATATTTCCCTGGGACAAATTGTAAAATGATATCCCTTTATTCTGGCTACCCTCACCCGAATGAAGAGTCTTTCCAGCTTTACCCTTGCAATTCCTTTTATTTCACCATTTTTAATTGGGCCATACTTTAATCTCCAAACTTCAATTCCAAAGGAATTGCAAGGGTAAAGCTGGAAAGACTCTTCATTCGGGTGAGGGTAGTCAGAATAAAGGGATATCATTTTACAATTTGTCCCAGGGAAATATTTCTGCACTCCAACATTCTAATGTGAATAAAGTCACCATAGTCCCAGATGTCCATAGGCTGTTCATCCCTTTGAGTGGGAGAGCTAAATGGTGGTGATTTAACCTGAAGGTCACCACACCTCAGGCAAGGTTACGAAGGTGGGGCACTCTTGAATAACCTCAACCGGTACAGGAATTGAACCCATGCTGTTGGTGTCACTCTGCATCATGAGCCAGTCATCCAGCTAACTGAGTTAACCAACTCCCCAAAGGATGCGTGTAATACCAGCACAAAAGACAATAAGTGTGTCAGTCAATTGAAGTTTTTACAAGGCAGACAAATAAGAAGCAAGGGTATGAAATACAGGACGTTGAGATTATAGAGATTATAGAGACTATAGCTCAGCCTTCAACTACTATTCCCACAAAACTCATCTCCAAACTCCGTGGCCTGGGCCTCAGCACCTCCCTCTGTGACTGGATCCTGAACTTCCTAATTCACAGACCACAATCAGTAAGGATAGGCAACAACACCTCCTCCACGATCATCCTCAACACTGGTGCCCCACAAGCCTGTGTTTTCAGCCCCTTACTATACTCCTTATACATCTATGACTGTGTGGCCAAATTCCCCTCCAATTCGATTTTCAAGTTTGCTGATGACACCACCGTAGTGGGTCGGATCCCAAACAATGACGAGACAGAGTACAGGAATGAGATAGAGAATCTGGTGAAGTGGTGCAGCAACAATAAGTTCTCCCTCAATGTCAACAAAATGAAGGAGATTGTCATCGACTTCAGCAAGCATAAAGGAGAACATGCCCCTATCTACATCAACAGGGATGAAGTGGAAAGGGTCAAGAGCGTCAAGTTTTTAGGTGTCTAGATCACCAACAAGCTGTCCTGGTCCCCCCCATGCCGACACTATAGTTAAGAAAGCCCATCAACACCTCTACTTTCTCAGAAAACTAAGGAAATTTGGCATGTCAGCTACGACTCTCACCAACTTTTACAGATGCACCATAGAAAGCATTCTTTCTGGTTGTATCACAGCTTGGTATGGCTCCTGCTGTGCCCAAGACCGCAAGGAACTACAAAAGGTAGTGAATGTAGCCCAGTCCATCATGCAAACCAGCCTCCTATCCATTGACTCTGTCTACATTTCCCACTGCCTCGGGAAAGCAGCCAGCATAATTAAGGACCCCATGCACCCCAGACATTCTCTCTTCCACCTTCTTCCATCAGGAAGAAGATACAAAAGTCTGAGGTCACGTACCAACCGACTCAAGAACAGTTTCTTCCCTGCTGCTGTCAGATTTTTGAATGGACCTATCTTGCACTAAGTTGATCTTTCTCTACACCCTAGCTATGACTGTAATACTATATTCTGCCCTCTCTCGTTTCCTTCTCTATGAACGGTATGTTTTGCATGTATAGCACGCAAGAAATAATATTTTTCACTGTATGTTAAGACATATGACAATAATAAATCAAATCAAATCAAATCAAAAGGTAGACAATTAGAGACAACAAAAATGATGAAGAAAGATCAATCAGACAAGCAGCTTCCTTTTGTTCTTGTGTCTGAGTGAAAGGTTTGTCAGTTAGCGAGAGGGTTTAGTACCCAGGTTCCACACATTGGGTGATCTCTAATTACAGCAAGTTTCATCCCCAAAGCTCTTCTTTCTTGAGAATCAATTATTTAAAAATGTGCAATTTTATTCATTCGTGGGACATGGGTGTCACTGGTTGGCCAGCATTCATCGCCCATCCCTAGTTGCCCACTTTTCTGCTGTAAATCTCTATGGCTGGAATTTTACCACGGCAATCAGAGCAGGCGAGGGGCGGACAATGGCCTTCTTCTGTAATGTAGTAATTCTATGATCAAGTCCTGGAATGGGACTCGAACCTGCAGTCTCTGGCTCAGAGACAGGGAGCCTACCCTCTGCACTGCAAGACCTCCCGTGGGGCTGGTATTTATTCTTAAAACGTGTATTTTCCAAAGTAAACAGCACACAAATAAAAGCAATAGTTCGAACCTTTTAAATTAAGTCCCAGGTGCATTTGTACCAAGTTTTCTCCGGATTAATGCTCCAGATTCAATCATGGGAAGAAAAAAAATAATAAGATGGTTTGGAATATGTGAATGATGCCTGCTATCCAGAGAATGCTACATGCTGTTTGCATAAAAAACTGCAGTGCAGCATCAATAGGGGGAGAGGAAAGTACAAATGGAACAGATAAAAAAGGCATGCCATTTTCAAACATTGATAATGATATGAAAACAATGAAACACATTTCCTCACCTAGTTTCAGGTCTTATTACTGTAGTTGCATTCTTTTGTACTTCTTGCAAGATTAATCATTACTACCACACAGTATGATTCAACAATTCCACAACTCTCCAACTAAATCCCATAGCCAAGTCCTAATGTTTTTGTCATGTCAAACAAGACATCGTCTAATGTTGTGACACCCTCCATGGACTCCTGACAATGAAGGTACAGTGAACACCATCAGCGAGAGAAATAAACACCCACTCACTTGTCCTGGACAGGCAAAAATATGTGGCAGCAGACACAGATTTATTATTACCTGTCCCCCAGGCACATATGTCAGATCCTTATTATTCAATTTATGATCATATGACAAAGAACACGATAACGGCTACTGTAACAAAGTTTGACTCAATGTGATTTGAGAAGGCAACAATTTTGTCTGTTGTGAAAGCATTCCATGTTCCTTTGTATGTGAAGTCATTCGGGCTCCATTTTAGCCGGATAGAATTTAATTGTATCAAGTGATTGCTTTCTTGCACCTGTCCCAGGTGTACCCTTCCAACTTATTTTTCCAACCTAACCTGCCTGCCTCTGTAAGTCCAAGCACCAGAGAAATGGAGCTTAGATTTTGTGCAGAAGGAACATATCAGGTCATGCTAGGCTGAATTGCAATATCCTTACCTCTATATCCGGGTTCGATTCCCGGCTTGGGTCACTGTCTGTGTGGAGTTTGCACGTTCTCCCTGTGTCTGCGTGGGTTTCCACCTGGTGCTCCGGTTTCCTCCCACACTCCAAAAATGTGCCGGTTAGGTGCATGATAAATTGCTCCCTCAGTGTACCTGAACAGATGCTGGAGTGTGGCAACAAGGGGATTTTCACAGTAACTTCATTGCAGAGCCAATGTAAGCCTACTTGAGACACTAATAAATGAGTTTTAACTTTAGCTTTATATCATCTTGTTCATTCCCCATCTCACTGCAAGCTCATTGTTCCACATTTTTACTCTTTTTTTCTTGCGAACCACAATGGACGGCACGGTGGCACAATGGTTACGACTGCTGCCTTACAGCGCCAGGGACCCGGGTTCAATTCCCAGCATGGGTCACTCTCCGTGCAGAGTCTGCACGTTCTCCCCGTGTCTGCGTGGGTTTCCTCTGGGTGCTCCGGTTTCCTCACACAGTCTGAGAAGCATGCTGGTTAGGTGCACTGGCCATGCTAAATTCTCCCTCAGTGTACCCGAACAGGCGCTGGAGTGTGGCGATTAGGGGATTCTCACAGTAACTTCATTGCAGTGTTAATGTAAGCCTACTTGTGACACTAATAAACAAACATTTTAACCAGCTAATTTAATTGGCCCTAACTAAAGTTGACATCTTTTAAGATTAGACCTTTTTGAAAGAACCAAGTGGTACATTTACAGGAATGAGGGGCATATTTCTACAACGGGGTAGGAATGGAGACAAGTCACAGGTAGGCTTGATGGATCATTTACTTTGAAACAAGTAACAGCGTCAGACTGTTGAAATCTAATCTTCCTATTTCCTCTGTTATAGCTGAACATTGATTGAAACATCTTAAGCCCTGGTTACATCGCACCAAGAGCTGCCCCATTGGAACATCAATGGGAGTATACAATATAGTGCCTGCCTTGTTGTCATTAAGTGGTGGAAGGCACAGATCAAGTTGCCCATTGACTATTTCTCACAAGCATCCTCCTTCTGGTAACCTTTTAATGGGTTAGAAAAGACTGGCTCTGAGACATTGGGATGCCTAGTACACAATACTGACCACTCTTTTTCAATTCCACTTGCTACTGATAATTTGCTTTGATTTGATTTGATTTATTATTGTCACATGTATTAGTATACAGTGAAATGTATTGCTTCTTGCATGTTATACAGACAAAGCATACCGTTCATAGAGAAGGAAAGGAGAGAGTGCAGAATGTAGTGTTACAGTCATAGCTAGGGTGTAGAGAAAGATCAACTTAGTGTGATGTAGGTCCATTCAAAAGGGGGGTCTGACAGCAGCAGGGAAGAAGCTGTTCTTGAGCCGGTTGGTACATGACCTCAGACTTTTGTATCTTTTTCCCGATGGAAGAAGGTGGAAGAGAGAACGTCCAGGATGCGTGGGGTCCTTAATTATGCTGGCTGCTTTTCCGAGACAGCAAGAAGTGTAGACAGAGTCAATGGATGGGAGACTGGGTTGCGTGATGGATTGGGCTCCATTCACGACCTTTTGTAGTTCCTTGCATCTTGGGCAGAGCAGGAGCCATACCAAGCTGTGATACAACCAGAAAGAATGCTTTCTATGGTGCATCTGTAAAAGTTGGTGAGAGTCGTGGCGGACATGTCAAATTTCCTTAGTGGTTTGAGAAGGTAGAGGCATTGGTGGGCTTTCTTAACTATAGTGTTGACATGGGGGGACCCGGAGAGGTTGTTGGTGATCTGGACGCCTAAAAACCTGAAACCCTCAACCATTTCTACTTTGCCCCTATTGATGTAGACAGGGGCATGTTCTCCTTTACGCTTCCTGAAGTCAATGGCAATCTCCTTTGTTTTGTTGACATTGAGGGAGAGCTTATTGTTGCCGCACCAGTTCACCAGATTCTCTACCTCATTCCTGTACTCTGCCTCGTCATTGTTTGAGATCCTACGGTGGTGTTGTCAGCATACTTGAAAATAAACCAACTGATTTCAAACGTTGGTGCAAATATTTTCGCCGCGCCAACAACAAATCTGCAAGATATTTAATGCATTTGTCGTACTGTCTCTCACAGCAAAGTATGCTGGATAATCATCAGCACATTGAGTCAGTTTTCACCCTAGCTCCAATTACACCAAGCACGAGGAATTCTCAATCACCCCCGTTCAATCATGCTGGAGTTGGCACCAGCCTATCTAAGTTATCTTGTTCACGAGTCGGGGGAGGGTAGATAGAATAATGAAAGGAGTGAAGGCTAGCTCAATGGGTGGTAATTTCATTTTCAGCCAGCCAAGATGCTGCAGTGACTGGCTAATGCAAAACTGCATCCCTTTTTATCCAATCAAAATCAACTCATCAACACATTGATGACCTTTGTCAGAGGTCGGAATTCTCTGGCCGTTCAGGCCAGGGGATTCTCCGGTTCCGTCGGCAGCAGGTTTCCTGCTGGCATGGAGTGACATCAATGGGAATTCCCATTGACAGCGGCGGGACTGGAGAATCCCACCACTAGCAAACAACACACCACCCCCCGCCGGCGGGAAACACACAACTGGGAGGCCGGAGAATTTCACCCATAATTTTACATTGCACAATATCCTGTTCCAATAAATAAGAACATAAGAACTAGGAACAGGAGTTCTGTTAGGGAGGCAGTTGCAGGATTTTAACCCATAGACAGTGAAGGAACGGCAACACATTTCCAAATCAGGATGATGAGTGACTTGGTGAAGAACCTCCATGTGGTGGCATTCCCAGGTATAAGAACATAAGGAGTCGGCCATCTGGCCCCACGAGCCTGCTCCGCCATTCAATAAAATCATGGCTGATCTTTTCATGGACTCAGCTCCACTTACCCACCCTCTCACCATAACCCTTAATTCCTTTACTGTTCAAAAATGTATCTATCCTTGCCTTAAAAACATTCAATGAGGTAGCCTCAACTGCTTCACTGGGCAGGGAATTCCACAGATTCACAACCCTTTGTGTGACGAAGTTCCTCCTCAACTCAGTCCTAAATCTGCTCTCCCTTATTTTGAGGCCATGCCCCCTAGTTCTGGTAAATATAGGAAGATAATTGTTTTGTCTCGTTATTTTTTATTCCTTCTCTTGTATTGATCACTTTGTTTTATCCCTGGTGGTCTAGTAGTTCTTAACCCAGCTTTCCAAGTTGGGTGAAACTGCTCTTTAAAGATCTATGGAGTGATTTCACTTCAGTTGCCACGTCTGGAATTTATGCAGCCTGATTCTCAAAAGTGATCCTGGTAACCATGGCACTTCATGGCTGGCTGCAACGCTACAATTGAAAACAAAACTGTGATTTTGGACACACATAACCATGAAATACTGAAGCTATATAGTGACTTTATGCCCTCCAATCAATATTTTAGCACTAAAGCTCTGTCACCAACATTTTAGTTCCTGTTTTTCAAACTCTGTTTCTTTCTCCTTGCATCCCTGCAGCACATAGCAAGGAATAAGAATATAATGACCTGTTAACCTTCCCAGTTTTGAACGCTTCCAATTCTTTATGAATTTATTCATTCCTCTTAATTGCGCCATAAGAAAAAAAAATGCAAGTACCCACAGGGGTTGGCACTGCTGCCTCACAGCGCCCAGGGACCCAAGTTTGATTCCTGGCTTCGGTCACTGGCTGTGTGGAGTTTGCACATTCTCCCCGTGTCTGCGTGGGTTTCCTCCGGGTGCTCCAGTTTCCTCCCACAGTCTGAAAGACGTGCTGGTTAGGTGCATTGGCCTGCTAAATCCTCCCTCAGTGTACCCAAACAAGCGCCAGCGTGTGGCAACTAGGGGATTTTCACAGTAACTTCATTGCAGTGTTAATGTAAGCCTACTTGTGACACTAATAAATAAACTTTAAGCTTTAAAAATGTGTATAAGAAGAATCATTTTTAAGAACATAGTTTCTCATGTTAGGCTACAATTTTATTAACAGAGATTATGGAAATATTGTTTTAGTATTTTGAAAGCAATCTTTTTTAAAATAAAAATTTTTGGTTTATTCAGGCAATTCACAATGTGAACTCGAATATTTGCTGTTGGATTATTCAAATTTACTATTTTTAAATGCAACAGGTGATGGAAGAAGCCAAATTTGCTGGAAGGAAAATTCAGATAATTTCATCATTTGTCATTCTTAAATTCACTCATTTCTCAAAAAAGCACCAAGTGGAATCGAGGAGAAAATTGCCCTGCATGAATGAATTAGGGCTTTTTTTATAGCAAATATGTACAAACTATGATGAAACTGTTATTTTCTACACAGCAACATGGTAGCTTAACAGATGGTACCCAAGGTGAGTTTGGCCCATAACATTCTAGTTCTCCAGTATCAGATTTGGGGGCGCCCGAAAGATTCGCCAGGGGATCCCACTTGGAAGTTCCTAGATAAGGGTTTGCACAGCAATTGTCCAGAAGTGCTAACTTCCCCTGGACAATTACACTGGGCTAGGAACCATCCAACAAAGGGATCTAAATCGCGAACTTCAGATGGTGCTGCCAGTTTTACACCAATACTTTGAAAGAGTTGGAAGAAGGAAGATCACTTCTAATTTCAGCATAACTATTTCCAACATCCAGAACAAGCCCCGCATGGGACATCCGCCATGCTCCAGAAACCCCACTTCCCGAGTAATCATCCCTCAAGGTATTCCCAATCTCCCTTCCCCCCAACCTCAAGCCCTAGCTGCACGGGACTTTCCCCTTCCCCTCTGAGTTACATACCCTATTCTAAGATGTCCTGCATCATCTGACCCAATCAGACCCACACCAACATGAACTCCTCTAACTCGACACCCAACTCCTCCCGGCTCAACCCCCACCCCCCCCACCCCCCACCTGCCAAACTCACCCCCCTACCCACCCCGCTCAACCCACTGAATCCCATCCATTTACCTGGATGTTGGCTGTCTCCCTGGCCTGTCCGTTTCACTTGGCCTTAAAACCTAGCTGCTATCTGGCAGCCATTTCAGCATAAAAGGGGGCACGGCCCCCCTACGTTTGGCAGTATTGCACCAGGCTGCTGGGGTCTGCTGAGACTGTGTTGTTGCAGGCTCCACGCAGCTCTAGTCAGCGGAGGCTTCAACAAAGGTTTCCAAACTGGGTCAATACACTCTTGCAATTCAGCGGGACATCGCTTTACATCCCTGTCTGGAAATTACAGCGCAGTGCATGTGCAAACTAAGACAGGGGAACACTCCATCCCATTCCCCATCTTCATCTGTCTCGCCTGCTCAACGATGCAACCCTCTGCACCACTCCTTCTGATAGGGCTTCTTTTTCCTTCAACCAATGATATTCCCACACTCTGCCCCCGCTCCCCCCCCCCCCCCCCACCCCCACTCACCCAACATGGCTGACAACCCATTTCTCACCTCCATTCTCGCCCTTTCTCTCCCTCCCAGAACTATGGCAGGATTCTCCCTGCCCTCACCTTGCACCCACCCAGCCTCCAAATTGAACAGATTACCCTCCTCATTTCTGACATCTCCAGCATGACGCCACCAACAACCACATCATCCCCCTCCATTTCCAGTGTTTCAAAGGGACTATTCCCTCCATGACACCCCGGTCCACTCCACACTCACTCCCAAAATCCCTTTGCCTTCCTACGGCACCTGTCCATGTAAGCACAGGAAGTGGAGGCCACCAGCGACCCTGGACCCAGGAACACCACAGCAGTGGGTGGCAGGAGCATCTACTAGGTGAATCTTCCAGGTTCAGTGTCATTGAGGAGGTCTGGCCTCCAGCCTCAGAGTGTCCCTGGAAATCCATCTTCTTTCTTCAATAGTGGGTCAGTGATGTTGGGCACCTTTTCAATATGGTGCCTGGATATGGTGGCAGGACTCATGCCATCATGGCCGCCCGCCACAGAGGACAGGGCTAAATAATGAGGTCGGGGATTGGAGATTTGGCGTGGCTTCCCACCAGCCACTGCTGTGGGAAATGTTCCTCACTGGATTACCACACTGTCACAACACTTTTAGATCCATGGGTACAAAAGGTCATGAATGTAGCCCAATCCATCATGCAAACCAGCCTCCCATCCATTGACTCTGTCTACACTTCCCGCTGCCTCATCAAAGCAGCCAGTATAATTAAGGACCCCATGCACCCCGGACATTCTCTCTTCCATCTTCTTCCATCGGGAAAAAGATACAAAAGTCTGAGGTCACGCACCAACCGACTCAAGAACAGCTTCTTCCCTGCTGCTGTCAGACTTTTGAATGGACTTACCTTGCACTAAGCTGATCTTTCTCTACACCCTAGCTATGACTGTAACACTACATTCTGCACTCTCTCATTTCCTTCTCTATGAACGGCATGCTTTGTCTTTATAGCGCTCAAGAAACAATACTTTTCACTGTATGTTAATACATGTGACAATAATAAATCAAATCAAATCAAATCAAATCCAGACTAAAATAATGAGGCCAAAATCTTCTTAGCTGTATATGTTGTAAGGGAAAACAGTGATTTCTCCTCTTCTAATATCTTGATGACTCCTTCACTTTCTCTCCATTTTCCCCATAACTCTTGACTCATTTGTCCCCTCAATGATATGTTCAATGATCTTCAGCCTTCACTGGTCCAGATGTTGAAGACAGGAGGAAGCTTGAGTCTGTCTGAAGCTCAATCTTCATTCAGAGAGAGAGCAGCAGCAGCTTTGCTGGGCAGAAGTGGCAGGTTTGAGGACAGTCTCCATCCACATTTTAGCGCAGCATTCAATCAGCACCAAATTGCCAAGTGTGGAAACTGGAATTCCTTTCAGGAAGTGTCAGATTCGGGAGAAGAAATTTCATTAGATGGTGAGGCGAGAGCTTTATTTTGCATTTGATCTGTGCTATACATATGCGTAAAATCATGTAAATAATGTATTGGATAGAGTCAGAGACTTGACGGGGAGATGTAGTGTAAAGGGTTAACATTAAATATGTAAATGGAAAGTGGACATCATCAGTGATATAAGATCACATGACAGCAGAGCCTCCTTGGTTCTGGTTTGGGATGGTTTAGCATGAAGCCTTGTGCTTAACCTTGCACTGAATATAGTTGGAGGAATGTTTAATTAAAGGAAAGGTTTACCAACAACCTTGCCTCCAGCAGTCTCTATTGATCCTAACCGGAGGCAATTGAAGTAAGACCCACAATGATAACAGAGAATGAACTTGTTGCTATCACCAAAAAATGACAACTTGGAAACAGGCCATGCAGTCCATGTTCATATTTATCCTCCACACAAGCAGCAGCCCAAATCCAACCCCCTCCATTCAAACATTTCTTTATTCATAGAGTAGAATCATAGAATCACCACAGTTCCAGACAAATGTGAGGTAATGCATTTTGGAAGGTCTAATACAGATAGGAAATACACAGTAAATGGCAGAACCCTTAAGAGTATTGATAGGCAAAGGGATCTGGGTGTACAAGTGCACAGGTCACTGAAAGTGGCAATGCAGGTGGAGAAGGTAGTCAAGAAGGCATATGGCATGCTTACCTTATCGGCCGGGGTATTGAGTTTAAAAATTGGCTAGTCATGTTGCAGCTTTATAGAACCTTAGTTAGGCCGCACTTGGAATATAATGTTCAATTCTGGTCGCCACACTACCAGAAGGATGTGGAGGCTTTGGAGAGGGTACAGAAAAGATTTACCAGGATGTTGCCTGGTATGGAGGGCATTAGCTATGAGGAGAGGTTGGAGAAACTTGGTTTGTTCTCACTGGAACGACGGAGGTTGAGGGGAGACCTGATAGAAGTCTACAAGATTATGAGAGGCATGGACAGAGTGGATAGTCAGAAGCTTTTTCCCAGGGTGGAAGAGTCAATTACTAGGGGGCATAGATTTAAGGTGCAAGATGCAAGGTTTAAAAGAGATATACGAGGCAAATTCTTTACACAGAGAGTAGTGGGTGCCTGGAACTCGTTGCCGGGGGAGGTAGTGGAAGCGGATACGGTAGTGACTTTTAAGGGGTGTCTTGACAAGTACATAAATAAGTTGGGAATAGAGAGATATGGTCCCCGGAAGGGTAGGGGATTTAGTTAAGTCAGGCAGCATGGTCGGTGCAGGCTTGGAGGGCCGAAGGGCCTGTTCCTGTGCTGTAATTTTCTTTGTTCTTTGTTCTTTGTAGAAGGAGGGTATTCAGTCCATCAGATCTGCACCGACTCTCCGACAGAGCATCTTACCCAGGCGCTATCCCCGTAGCCCCACGTACTTACCCCACTAATTCCTCTAACCTACACTGCTGCCTCACAGCACCAGGGACCCTAGTTCGATTCCCGGCTTGGGTCACTGTCTGTGTGGAGTCTACACGTTCTCCCTGTGTCTGCGTGGGTTTCCTCTGGGTGCTCCGGTTTCCTCCCACAGTCTGAAAGACATGCTGGTTAGGTGCATTGACCCGAACAGGCACCGGACTGTGGTGACTAGGGGAATTTCACAGTAACTTCATTGCAGTGTTCATGTAAGCCTTACTTGAGACTAATAAATAATCTTTAACTTTAAAATGTTGGGACACTAAGGGGCAATTTAGCATGGCCAATCCACCTAACCCTCACATCTTTGGAGTGTGGGAAGAAATTGGAGCACCCGGAGAAAACCCACGCAGACACGGGGAGAACATGCAAACTCCATATAGTCACCCGAGGCTGAAATTGAACCCGGATCCCTGACGCTGTGAGGTAGCCGTGTGAACCATTGTGCCACCCTTGTCCTTTAGCCACTGTTGTGGGAACATTGCCACCGGAGTCAGACTTGGAGGTTCAACAATACAGTTTTATTTAACGAAGCTTTGTGGAGAAAAGGCACTGACACTCCGCAGTACTTTAGGCAGCTACCTTCTCTCAATGATACAATAGGAGTGGTTCATTTTTATACTTTTCAGACAATGGATAGTCTGGACATTAGCCATTTAACACATCGTTATAGCTGAGTAGGATCGATAGTTTAACACAGCGTTACAGCCAGACATATACAGACATTGGCTTTTAACATCGCATTGTTTCATAGAATGGATGCATTTCCTCCGTCAGTGACTTAGTTTCGGTCTATACATACAGTAATTGGTTTTCCTGCATTTATGTATTCCCGTTCCCATTTGTGGCTAATCTCTTTATCAGTCCTTATTGTCCTAGGTCTGTCCTTATCTTAAAGTGCTTCAAGCCCTTATTGGCTTCCTGCAGTATCTGATTCCTGCATGTTTAACTTTAAATAACTGTCTGTCCTGCATGTTTTAATTTCAAGTAGCTGTCTGCGCTAAAAGTCAGTGCCTGCTTAATGTCTCTTTCCCAGGTAACCTTTTTATGTGCCAGGCAGCCATTTTATGTGTCAGGTACCCATCTTTATGTTTTTCCCCACTTCAGTCCCCACTTTTGGCCCGGATTATGACTTTAATAATCCCTAGACCAACAATTATACATTCACATATATAAGTCAATCTTCTTCTTTCCTCCTTCATTTCTTCTGATGTCTTCGGGGATCTTCATCATGGGTTCTTCCTCGATGGATACTCTGGCTCCTGGCACAATTCTCGTTACCATAACCTTGCAGCAGACTTTTAGGCATCCAACAATTAGACAACAGACAATTACAATTGAAATGAGTATGACCAATCCATGTAATAAGTAAGATTCCCAGGACCCCCCCACTAGCCATTCCAGCCAGTTACTTCCTTTCTTGGGTCCCTGTCTGAAGCTATCAAGTTGATCTCTGATGTTGTTGATGACTTGTGTAATGTTATAAGACTCGTCTGTGACATGGGTTATGCATTTATTGCCTATAATTGTCCACACTCCCCCTTGTTGTGCTAACTGGTAGTCCACTGCGTATCGTGTCTGCTGTGCATATAGTCTCAGTTCAGCCATTTCTTGGTTGACAGCCTCCAGTGCTTTTGAAGTGTTTCCCAGGACTGTTAGTCCACAAACAATGTGATTTCTATTCTTTGCACTAATCACTCCTGCTGCCCCTCCCAGAGATAAGGCTCCAAGGAACCCATATCCCAGTGAGGATCCCATTGTGCCCGGGGCTTCCCAATCAGCACAGAATTCTTTGCTGATAACGCGAGTTACTATTCTCCTCCGAATATGCCCCTTCTGAGGGCATGGAACAGTCAGTGGTACTATTGTCCCTACTGCAAAACGGTTTGGGAGGTTTGGTGTTTCTGTCGTGTAAGTACCATTGAAGAGGAACACATATCCCTTCTTAGCCCGGTAACATTTAGTGTCTTGATTATGAGTTTGTTCATATTGCCAATTGTTCGGTTTACTTGACTCCCCGTTTGATCCCACCACCTGGTAAGTATCAAATGGGTATGTCCATTCGGCTGAGCTTACGTGAGTTCCATTGCATTGTCCACAAATGAGTTGTCTTCCCGCGGTTATATTCAGGCATTTCTGTTCATCACAAGTGCAAGTGAACTGTCCCTTAAAACCCGACAATGTTGACGGACACACTGCGTCTGCACGCAGGAATCATTCTTAGGGACAAGGCATAGACACATCCTCATCCCTGCCCCGTAAAACAAAGCGGATAGCTTGCAGTATCTGAACAAGCTTTTCCTCCCACCTGTTGGAACCCCCTGCACACAGGATCTGTGGGGTTTACAAGTTCCACACATCTCCCCTGTATACCTCTTTTATATTTGCCAATTTGTCCCTTACAGGGTGTATCTGATGTATCTACTGTATATAAGTCATGAGGGGTCCACCCAGGGGTGGCTACAAATAGGGCTTCTACCGATTGTGCTAACGGGTAACATACAGTTCGATTCCCGTGTAAATGTATGTGAGCTTTGTAAAACGGATTATCCTCCAATCCAGTCAAACTTACAGTCGCGACAACGCAAAGTAGTACAGTTACATACGCGATTACATACATATTCGCAATGATCAAATATCAAACCTAACACTATAATTTATATAATCTTCAAAAGTTATATTATCTATTAACCTGCACACGCCAGTTGTTCTTGCTTGCAGTCTTTGCCTGTGTTGAGGAAAGCAGTTCTGTTAATTCATCAATTCAGTTACTCATTTATTCCCTTGTGAAATTTTAGCTGTGTCCAGTGTTTCCAGACCCCTTTCCCTCTTATGTCTATACAGGCACAGGTGTCTCCACTAATTACAACTTCATATGGCCCATTCCATTTTGGTGCAAACCCTGGTTTGTCAGGTAATGCTTTCACTCGGATGCGACTTCCCGCTGTTGGGACGTCAGGGAGCATTTCAAGCTCTCTCTCTGCGTCTCTTATTTCCTGATTGTCTTTTACTACTTTGCGCATCCCTTTTAGTTGGGTGCTTAGTTCCAAAACATATCTCCTGATTTTATCTTTTAGTGGAACTACATCGGTCCCACCTGTTATGATGCTTTCTGGTAATTGCATACCCCGTCCTCTCATTAGTTCATAAGGGGTTAATCCAGTTGTCCGGTTTGCCGTAGCTCTTAATCTCATTAGTATAGTGGGCAATACCTCTGTCCACATTTTTCCCGATGTTTGTGTGGCTTTAGCTAGTGCATTCTTAAGTGTTCTATTCATACGTTCCACCATTCCAGAACTCTGTGGGTGGTAAGGGATGTAAAATTTTTGTTTTATCCCCATAAATTGGCATACTGTTTTTACCACCTTTCCGGTGAAGTGCGTCCCTTGGTCCGAATCGATTTGTAGGGGTACTCCCCATCAAGGGATTACCTCTTCTGCCAATATCCTAGCCACCATGGCAGCAGTACAATTTGTAGTAGGGAACGCTTCTACCCACCTGGTGAACTGGTCTATAATAACCAGACAATACGTTTTGCCATGGGATTGTGGTAGTGGCCGTGTGAAATCTATTTGCAGATGTTCCCAGGGTCCCTTTAGTCTCGGCTGATATCCCATTTTAATTTTTATGGGTCTACCAGGGTTGTATTGCGCGCACGTCATGCATCGGTGACAATGTCGGGCTATGTCTCTTCCCATTCCTTTCCACCACCATTCCTTTCCTATATTAGTTATCATGGCCTCTCTACCTGTATGCGAGAGTCCATGGTGTAGTTCCAATAGGGTGTTTTGTATGCACTCTGGTGCTATTACCTTGTCTTCCCGTCTCCAAACGTTATCAGTCCCTTTGACTGCTCCCTGTGCTTCCCATTTCTCCTTTTCCTCTTTTGAATTATCCTCATGTAAGTCCCGAATATCTATTTCATCTCCTGTCTGTTCTATCGCTGCTATTGGCAGCTCGCCAATTGTCTCCTGTCCTAAGGCTAACTGTGCCGCCCTATCTGCGGCTTAGTTCCCTCTGAAATTTAACCAGCCCGGGTTATCTCTTCCTGGTTCTTTCTGGTGCGATTTAATTTTTATTACTGCGGCTTCTCGAGGTTTCTCGCTAGCTCTCAACAATGCCTCAGTTCTTTACTGGTGTTTAATAGGGGTCCCTCCCGTGGTTATGAACCCTCAACTGTTATTAAGGGCATATCCTTTATCCTACCCTCTCCTTCGTCCATATCTATATCTTCACAATTGTGTGGCTCTCCTTCGTCTAAAATCCCTCTGCTGGGTTATTCCCTGTATCCCTTATTATTATCACGGACTTGCTTGGAGGTAGGAGGACAGCTTCCCACTTAGCCCTTCTCATGTTTGAGACTGACCTTAGTTTTCCCGTGTTCAACATTTCCACCAAGGTGTGTTTGGTGTGAAGGGTTATATTCCCTGCCATGATTACTGGCTCGCTAACCTTTACAGCCCAGGCGGCGCAATCCAAGGCGGCTATGCACCTTGGCAGTCCGGTGACTACCAGCCCTTCTGCGGTGGAATAATATCCTATGGGTCTCTTTCTGTCACCATGGTCCTGTGTTACCACTATGGAATAGAACCCTCCCTCATTGCTACAATGGATATGGAAGTCCTTATTAAAATTGGGTAATCCTAGTCTAGGGTCTGATATCAGTTCTGTTTTTACCTTATTGTAAGCCTCTTCCTGCTCGGGTCCCCATTCTATGGGATCTAAAGCTGGTTTTCCCCCTTTGACTAGTCTTTGTATGGGTTCTGCTAATTTTGCGAACCCTGGGATGAAACTCCGGCTATAGTTGAATAGTCCTAGCACCTTTCTGACCCCTCTTACAGTGATGGGTCGCAGCATTTGTTGTACCGCCTTCTTTCAGTCCATTGGCATTTCTTTAAGTCCTTGGGATATAAGGTGTCCTAGGTGTAGGACCTGTGTTTTCCCGATTTGTGCCTTTTTGGGGCTCACCTTTAACCCTGCGGTTTTTAATTGATTCAGTACTAAATATAAGGCTTCTTGATGTCCTGACTTGGACTCCGAAGCTATTAGGATATCGTCTACATACTGTAGGATCGTACTACCCTCTGGCAGTTCTACCCTGTTCAGGATGTCACTCATTACTCGATGGAATATAGCGGGGCTGTTGTGGAATCCCTGTGGTAAACGAGTCCAAGTGTACTGTCTGTCTCCCACTGTAAAGGCGAATTTGTCTTGGGATTCGGGTTCCAATGGCATCGGTTGGCTATGTCCAATACTGTGAATATTTTGTGCTCCTGTGACAGTCCATTCAGGATTGTCGAAGGGCTTGCTACAATGGGGTGCAACTTGGACGTGACTTTATTGAGTCCGGTGTAATCTATCGTGAGCCTATAGCTTCCGTCAGGCTTGCTCACTGGCCACGTTGGGGAGTTAGTTGTGCTTGTGGTTTCTCTCAGGATCCCCCTTCCACTAACCCTTTAACTATCTCCACTACAGCTTTCTCTGCCTCTGGTTTTATTGGGTATTGTCGGTGTGGCTTATGCTCCGGTCCCTGTACCTTTATTGGGTCCATTTTAGCCAAACCGGTATCTAACTTTGTTTTAGCCCATACTCCGGGGACGGAAGCACAGATGGCTCCGAACCCTCCTGTCTCTAATTCCCAATTTCTGGTGGTGACTGTGGCCACCTTAATGGCTTCAAGGTGACTTGTAAGTTTCCCTATTCTAGTTTTCCGACCGTCCTGTCTTGGCCAGATTAATTCTCCCTTTCCACAGTCTATCAGTATCTCATATTCTTTCATCAGATCATTTCCCATTATTGTACCCTCGTTATTTTTGCACGCATAAAACCTCATTGGTATATACAGATTATTTATCTCTACTAACGTGGTCTCGCTCAGGTAGGTGGGTGTTTTGTTCCTTCCTATCCCGGTCAGGTAAATCATTTTATTTGTAGTGGGTAAGGGTAGGTCGGTGACAGATATGGACGCTCCTGTGTCCACTAGCATCTCACATTGCCTGCCCCCTACTAGTGTTGACTCGTAAATCCTTCCCCCCTTCTTATCCTTGTGAATGGGGGCTGCAGACCGTCAATCTTGCTGACCCCGGAGGTCCTGTGGTTCCTCCGGTTCTGCTGTGCTCATGGATCGGGTCGGGGGTTTCCCATGCTTATTCCAACACACTGCTTCTGTGTGTCCATATTTATTACAGTGGCTGCAATGTTTCCCACTGTTCCCAAATCTGTTTCCTTTCCGTGGAGTCCCGCAATCCCGCACAAAGTGTCCTTGCCGGCCACAATTGTGGCAAGTCAATTTAGACTTTGTTCCATTCCCGTTACTGTAAGCTGCTACTCTTTCTAGCCTTGTTCTTGCCTGGGATTTCTCTTCTCCCGGTACACCGTTAGCCCACTCTACCAACTCATCGTAATCTTGGGACATAATCACTCCCATTTTTAGGATGACTCGGTGAGCGCTAGAGAGTCCATCCTTAAAAGCCTGGATGAACGCTCGATCTCCTCGACCTGGGTTCCCTTGTCCTGAGCACTCTTGATGTACCTGGAATAACCGTTCCCCGTATTCAGAAGCTCCTTCCCCTTTTAACTGTTTTGTTGTGGTAATTCTGCTCCAGTTAGTGGGAGCATTCCCTAATACCCTCTGAATCTCTGCTTTAAACTAGGTGAAGGGTGTCTGTTGGGCATCTATCTCTGATGTTAGGGCGACTACATGTGTCCACCGTCCCCCATTATAATCCTGAGCTGGAGGAGCAGCGGGTCCACCTGTTACCTGCCTCCACTTATCCGCTGGACAGGCTGCCCTGACCAGCTGGTGTACGTCTCTCAGGTGTAATTGGTGTCCTACCCAGATTGTGTCTAATTCTTCCCAGAATTTAGTGTTTGCGCTTCTAGGTTGTAATTTACCCAGGGAAGCCATTATTTGCTGTCTCTCACCTGGGGTGAAGGGTTTATAATTTGCCTTTGGCTGCGCATCTGTTCCCCCTCGGGTTACTGGCGCTAAGTTGTGTTCTAGCGCTTCCCACTCCTCTGGAGGAGCAATTGGTCCCTGTTGTGTGGACTTATAAGGAGGTAGAGGAACAGTTTCCCCTCTCCATTGCTTTTCTTCTAATACCTGGTTTTGTTTCTCCAGTTCCCTCACTCAGGATTCTAATTCTCTAATCTTTTCTTTATCTTCACTCCACTTCTTAGTAGAGGCGACTACTTGCTCAAATAGACCAGCTAACTGGTGAATTAACATTACTCCTATCTTCTTTGTCTTGTTTCTCTTTTCTTTATCTATCCACTTTCTCTGCTGTTCTAAGGTCTGAGAAGTATCCCAGCCATCCCCTTGCATCCTTTTTATTAATGCTTGCCTGTCTGTCATGTACACTTCAATGAGAGAACCTGCAGATCCCCTCTTTACTTCATTATCTGCCATTTCGCAGACTTCACTACCCCCGGTCACTATTGCCACCTTGGCAACGTGTTTTAGGCACCTTATGGCCACGATTACCCCCGAGTAAAGTGTGCTTCACTACCCCCGGCCACTATTACTACCCAAGCACCGTGTTTCACGACCATCTCAGGGTTTCAATTTATACTCACGGCTTCCACTATTACCACCTCGACAATGTGCTTCTCCACCGGAGTCCGGTTTAGGTCAGAGTTGATCAGCTCCTTTTCCGCGCCGCTTTTACAACATTGACAGTCCAGTACCCAACTTTACAAACTTTCATGCAATCAGATGGCAGTTCTGCGTTTGTTCGCCACGACAGAGTTTGATGTTAACCGACCTCTGCTACTTGTGCTTCACAATCCTCAGTGCCCTTGGTGTCTCTTTGCCCACTTCAATTCCTGACCATCGCGTGGGGGATTTCCCCTCTTAACAACCGGTCTAAGGCTGGGTGTTTGAGACAGGCACTACCTTGTCCTCTTGTCGGTCAGCACAAGTCACAGTTACTTATCACTATTAGCAGTAAGTACTTATCACTATACCGTATACAACAATACTTGTTACTACAAATACCCCTTAGTTTTAACCCCTTTCAAACTGTATTCTTGACCTTGTCTGACTCCCACAGATTCAGTGATCTCTACCCCGGCTTTCCGATCGTGGCCAATCGATCGGAACTTGCAAGTAATAGGATCCTAGCCGACTACGCCAATTGTTGTGGGAAAATTGCCACCGGAGTCAGACTGGAGGTTCAACAATACAGTTTTATTTAACGAAGCTTTGTGGAGAAAAGGCACTGACACTCCGCAGTACATTAGGCAGCTACCTTCTCTCAATTATACAATAGGAGTGGTTCATTTTTATACTTTTCAGACAATGGATAGCCCGGACATTAGCCATTTAACACATCGTTATAGCTGAGTAGGATCGATAGTTTAACACATCGTTACAGCCAGACATATCCAGACATTGGCTTTTAGCATCGCATTGTTTCATAGAATGGATGCATTTCCTCCGTCAGTGACTTAGTTTCGGTCTATACATGCAGTAATTGGTTTTCCTGCATTTATGTATTCATGTTCCCATTTGTGGCTAATCTCTTTATCAGTCCTTATTGTCCTAGGTCTGTCCTTATCTTAAAGCGCCTCAAGCCCTCATTGGCTTCCCGTAGTATCTGATTCCTGCATGTTTAACTTTAAATAACTGTCTGTCCTGCATGTTTTAATTTCAAGTCGCTGTCTGAGCTAAAAGTCAGTGCCTGCTTAATATCTCTTTCCCAGGTAACCTTTTTTATGTGCCAGGTCCCCATCTTTAGGTTTTCCCCACTTCACCACCTAGTGCCAGTAATCTCACTGCTGAATCAGAAATGCGTGCGTCCATGCCCCACTGAAAATCGCAAGCATCTAATCTAGATTTGCACCTCAGTGCAGTTCAGAGGAAGTGCGACAGTGTCCGAGATGCTACCTTTGGGATATGATGTTAAGTTAAAAGGCATAGCCTTCTCTCTCACGGGGCATAAAAGGCCAGAGCAAATTGAATGAGAGATTCGGCCAAGTCACTTTGTCCGAGCCAGTTTTTATTCCTCTCAACACACACCACCATAAACATGCTAGCTTTAACCTGCAATGATTTACCTGATATCGCACTGTAACCTCAGTAGAAAATTGACTCAGACTCCTGTCTTTAGGGTCTCCAGCCATTTTCCACCAAAGTTACAGGGGGAAATTTGAAAGCTACCACAGACATTCTAGCTCAATGTATTGTACGACCCCATAATCCTCTGTCTATCCAGTTCTCTGTTCTCAATCTTCCCCATTAAATTTTACATCAATGGGTCCCACAATTGGAATCCACAGTTACTAAATTAAAAATTATTTTCTGCTTACCATGTCCCACTGATCCATAATTTGAATCAATCCATCAAACCATTCTTTTTTCTTCTCTTTCTATTGCCACAACCTTCACTTAGACAAGACTACAAGTGTTAGTATCAATCTCCCTTTACATGTCGAATTGTTAAAAAATACATGATATTCTATCCCCACCTGTGCTTAAATCTTTGACAAATGTGTTGCCGTGGCGCTGGGAACAGAACGGTGAATTCTGAAATTTGGAAGAAAAGGAAATATTGCAAAAATCAAACGTCCATTGTCCGTGGGGCAGAACACAGCCAGGAAATGAAAGAGCAGCAACCTGCATTTAAAATAGATTCTTCCATAGAACTTACTGCCCAAGCCAATTCACAATAGACCAAAAGACACTTTGCAGCAATTGCAAAGGCATGCTGGAAGAGCTAGAGGTTGAAGAAGGGAAGTCGATGGCATAGCGGCATTCTCGCTAGACTCATAATCCAGAGAGACAGGGTAATTCTGTGGGCACTCATCTGAATAAACTAGGATTGTTTTCATTGGAAAGACGGAGGCTGAGGGGAGATTGGATAGAGGTCTACAAAATGACAAGAGGCATAGACAGGGTGGATAGTCAGAGGCCTTTTCCCCAGGGTGGAGGTGTCAATTACAAGGGGGAACAGGTTCAAGGTGAGTGGGGGAAAGTTTAAAGGAGATGTGCGGGGAAAGTTTTTCACGCAGAGAGTATTGGGTACCTGGAATGCGCTGCCAGAGAAGGTGGTGGAAGCAGGCACATTCGCAACATTAATGAGGCATCTGGGTGGATACATGAATAGGGAGGGAATAGAGGGATAAGGACCGAGTAAGGGCTGAATGTTCTTTACTTTATTTCGGGCATCATGATCGGTGCAGGCTTGGAGGGCTGAAAGGCCTATTCCTGCGCTGTACTTTTCTTTGACCTTTGTTCTTTGTACCCAGGTTCGAATCCCATCATGAAAGATGGTAAAATTTGAATTCAATAAAAATCTGGAATTTAAAGTCTAATGATGACCATGAAACCATTGTCGATTATTGTAAAAACCCATCTGGTTCACTAACGTCCTTTGGGAAGAAAATCTGCCGCCCTTATCCGGTCTGGCCTACATGTGACTCCAGAGCCACAGCAATGTGCTTGATGCTTAAATGGCCTCAGGATTGGACAAGAAATGCTGGCCCAGCCAGTGACACCCACATCCCACAATGAGGTGAAAAGTCACAAAGCCTCAGGTTTAGTAAGATGGTTCCACAATGCAGGGGTGCGTCAGCTGAAGCACTGCTCACAATGCAGACTGGAGTGAGGGGACCTGTCATAGGGCACAGATGGAAGATTGTAAGTGCAGGACATAAAAGTGGAAGTTGGGTTGCCAACCTTCCGGGATTGGCCTGGAGTCTCCAGAAACTAATGACCAATCTCCAAGACACTGCTGTGTACAACCCTGCAGAAATGTCAAAGGGACATCCATTATTTTTTTGTAATCTTCATTGAATATTTCTCTTTACCAGCTATAAAAGTACTGAAAATGAGAAAAAGTCTGTCTGACTTACAATCCAGCATCATTCCATTGGATAAGGAGTATTTTTGTTTTCCAGTTGGTGTAGGAAGGCAGTGCATCACACGGGTGGATGTGTTGGCCGTCCAACGGCAAGCATGTGGGTGAAAGTCATGTGATGGAACCTCCATTTAATTGCAATTGGTAACCCGAAGTGGAGGGTACAAAGAAATGCAGAGGTGCGTTAAAAAAATGTGGCGGTAAAATATAGCAAGGTCATTAATCAAGTTGAAAACAACAAGACAAAATGGCGGAGATTTTAAGTATCATGTCCTTATATCATTCCAGATAAAGAAGATAAATTTGTTTTAATTCTGTCTTTAGCCAGCAGTAACTCTCAGCAAGATAGCCTTTTGTAATCAGATCAATAGGATGATACTAAAAATTGCCTAATTAAAGCACTGGCTGTTTTGTAGGCAAATTGCCAATATTTATATGCAGCAAGGTCCCATAAACAGCAAATTAGATTATTGAACTTTGAAGCAATTGTTTACAACTGGGTGGTTTGCCAGACGACTTCAGCAGGCAATGAGAGGCAATTGCCTAACGTGGGATTGGAAGCAAGTAGGTCAAACAATTTAGGGGCAACAGACTCGCTGCCCCGAAGAATATTAGTGAACCATTTATGTTTCTGGAACAATCCAGGACTTGCGTGATTATTTTTATGCTCCTATCCCACAGATTACATAGGAACAAGTGAAGGCCATTCATCTCCTTAATGCCACGCTGCATTTTAATAAGGGGGCAGCACGGTGGCACAGTGGATAGCACTGCTGCCTCACAGCGCCAGGGACCCGTGGATTGGCCATGCTAAATTAACCCTAGTATCAGGTGGGGTTAGCAGGGTAAATATGAGGGGTCATGGGAGTAGAGCCTGGGTGGGATTGTGGTCACTGCAGACTCGATGGGCTGAATGGCCTCCTTCTGCACTGTAGGGATTCTATGATTCTAAGTTCATGGCTTCTCTGCCCCTCAGTCCCATTTATCTTCCTTTCCTTCATATCATTTGATACTGTTGCCTGTCGATATCAGTCTAAAAAATTTCAATTCGCCAAGCAATAACAACCATTTGGGGCAAGTGTTTTGGGTTTCTATATTTGCACGCATTTCTAATTTCAAGACTATACCAATTGTTTTAGATTTCCTCACAAGATCATATAGTTCATCTGTCTCTTCCCTATTGAATCTCTTCATCATTTTCAACGTCTTATTCCAATCTTCTGCACTGAAGCAAATACAACCTGTCTTCATCATGGAAGTTCTGGGGCCAAGTGGCCATCTGGGTGTGAAGGAGCATTTTGATGCACAAATGGCTTCACTTTGATTTGTTTTTCGATGAAATCTGATTTTCCTCCACATTAATGACCCTGTGTCATTTTCCTCCAGTCTTTTAGTGGATTGGGAATGGAGTTTGCACATTCTCCCTGTGTCTGCGTGAGTTTCCTCCAGGTGTTCCGGTTTCCTCCCAAGGTGCAAAGATGTGCAGGCTTGTTGGGTTGGCCATGCTAAATTGCTCCTTAGTGTCTCATGATGTGTAGGTTAGATGGATAGGCCATGTTAAATGCGTGGGATTAGGATAGGGTAGAGAGAAGGCCTAGGTAAGATGCTTTTTGGACAGCTGATGCAGACTTGATGGGCTGAGTGGCCTCCTTCTGCACTGTAGGGATCCTATGGATTTTATGGACTTCCCACTGGGTTCCCAAATAGCCCGACATCTTGGCAATTTTATGCTGAAGCAGGTGAAACTTGGGACAGCCGCCCCTCTCCTGAAAGTGGTCAACAGTTGGCCACTTAAGGGTAGGTTCCCACAGCCTTAATTATCAGGTTGACGTAGTTCTGAGGTTTGGGGGAGGTCAAAAATAATCGGGTTCAGGCCTTGGATAGGAAGGGGTGGGGTGGGGTGTACCTTCATCAACTGCCCCCAAACTTCAGCCCCCCCCCCTTCCAACCCACTTAAAGTCCGGTAACCACAAGACCTCCCTTATACCACCCAACCCGGCCTCTCTGCCAATATGTCAATCTCCCACTGTCCACCCTGAGATCCATCAAAACCTACCTTTTCCTGGAATCCTGGGACTTTGGCTCCAGGAACCGCATGCAGTTCCAGTTTTGTCCACTACTGCTTCTGGTGCTGCAGCAACTAGAGAGATGCTGACCAATCAGGTTGGCTGATTTCTGCCTTACGCCACCTCAATGCTCCCCATGTATCCTCCATTGCCAAGCACCCAATGTGCACTATCTGTGGTCCTCAGGTACCATCCAATAATAATGGGAATTACTTTAAAAAGTAATTGGAAAATCTTCAAACGCCTAACGATCGATTAAAACCCTGAATTAGAATTCACTTATTACACTAAGGCGGGACTTCCTCCTGAGTGAGGGGCAGAAATCCTGCCACCAGCCAATTAAAGCTCATTGGAGTGGGGAAATTGCTATGGGCAAACAATGTCGGTGTGGATGTGTTCCCCACCAATGCTTCAGATGGTGGGAAAGGAAACCCCACTATCCTAAAATTTCTCACCCTTAAATGCACACTGTGATAACCCCCATGTGGTCCATGGGGAATCACTGGTTGATCTCCCTATGGGACTCATTGAGTATGAGTTCCCCTGGTAACAGGCAGTGTCCTGCCCAGCTGGAGCTCGTTACCTGAGCCTTTTATAAAGCAGGCCAAGGACTGGGCCTGCTGAACTATAATTCCAGGCAGAGGCTAGTGTGTGTAGACCATAATTGTTGTTTTACTTTGCATTCTGTAATAAACTATGTTCCTTTCCAGCCGAGCTTCCTGAGTCATTACTCTCAGCCAACACCACGGATGTCAGATTCTCCATTTTAAATGGGGCAAAAAAATCAGATTTCTGCCCACACACCATTGTCATCCGGTGGTGTGGGGTTTTGGAAACCAATTGAAACCACACCATGTCTGAATGTTTGAGGAATGCCTGCTGCAGAGTCTGGAATAGTCTGAGAGATAACTGTAAAATATTTTGGCACCTTCAAATGTCGCTATCCAGTGCTGTGTTGTGTTGTTATTCAGTGATTCATTGTCGAGATTTGTTCTTTAAGGGTGAAATGACCCCTACGTTGACCAGCATTACAGTACTTTTCCAATGGAAAAAGTGCCATAATGTTTTCAGAAATGTAAAAGAAAAGTCCTTGTCTGTCATAATTGGGTACTCTGATTTAAGTAAACTAGCAGATCTAGCAAACTGTTTTTCAAAAATAACCTGCTTATGAAGGTAGGAGAAATGGTTTGCACCTGGCCCCACTCCATGGATTGACAGGCACTCTGAGTTCAAATGTAAGTGATATCTGTTCTGCCAGTGGAGCTGAAATCTTCCTTTATAACCACTGTTCCATTATGAGTGCTTGGCTGTGTTTCAAAAACTTCAGCTCAATGTGATCCAAAAACTATCAAAACCTTTACAAGCCCATAATAACAGATAATATCTGTTTACAAAGCTAAAACTTAAGGGCCCACAATTTCTTTCCACTCGGGTTATTTTTTGGCCCAGAATCAATCACAGTGAATTCTAATTCAGGGCTTTTGTACATCATTAGGCATTTGAAGACTTTCCAATTACATTAAAATAATTCCCATTGCTATTGGATGGCACCTGAGGACCACAGATTGTGCATACTGGGTGCTTGGCTATGGAGGATACATGGGGAGCGTTGAGGTGGCATGAGGGAATGTGAAAAGGCATGAGGGAATGTGAGGGGGACAAGAGACTATCAGGGAGTATAGGGGCATGGGTGGCTTGGGGGAACGTGAGGAGTTATGGAGTGACATGGGGGAAATGGCTTCCCACTAACATCTTAAGGATCATTGTTGATGAATAGCTTGATTGCAAGAGAGATAAGCACAGCATTGCTGCAATTGCCATACCTCAACAATAAATTTACAAACTAAAATAACTGATGAATGTGATTTGGTGATGTTGATTAAGGGACAGTCTTTGGCTCAGAATAGGAAACTCCAAACACATTTTCAAATAGCCCCAATTAACCTTTTTACACTTCCTTAAACCAACAGGTGGGAACTCGGTCTAACATTTCACTGAAAACTTGCATATCTACCATTTCTCATTACTGCACTGGAGTATAAACCCAGATTATCTCCAGTCCTGAAGTGGAGTTTAGACCAATACCACCACCCTTCTCCCGCCCACGCTAAACCTTCTGATTCAGAAGTTGGTGCACCACTGACTGAGCCAAGCGGATAGTGAGCACTGCTGCCTCACTGCACCAGGGACCCGGTTCGATTCCCAGCTTGGATCACTATCTGTGCAGAACGTGCACGTTCTCCCCATATCTGCGTGGGTTTCCTCTGGATGTTCTGGTTTCCTTCCACAGTCCAAAAGATATGCTGGTTAGGTACATTGGCCATGCTAAATGCTCCCTCAGTGTACCCAAACAGGCACCAGAGTATGGCAACTATGGGATTTTCATAGTAACTTCATTGCAGTGTTAATGTAAGCTTACGTGTGAGACTAATAAATAAATTTTAATCTTTAAACCTTGTTTCAAATAATGCTACAATGCACAGGTATGTCCCTGCAACATAAAACTGTCTTAATAATTTGGTCAGCTGGTTCTTAGTCAACATGCTAGGTTATGTGACATGAAAATGTATTAATTACTTTCAGTATAATATTCACATTATATATTGCAACCATTAAAATATACACCAAGAGATATAACTCCCAAATGGGGCACTTTTAATGTTTTTCCATGCGTGCTTTTTATTACAAAATCCAATATTTTGAAAGAGTAATAGGGTAGATCGGTTGCCAACCCTTAGAGAACTCACATTGCAAAACCTATGTAAACCAAGTCTGATTCCAAATCCAGTACTAGCCTTGCCAGAATATGATACAGACCTTTTCCTTAACTCCGTTCCTCAATGGCCAAAAATGATGATCAAATGCTTTTGTGCCTTTAAATACTCATTACCTCTGAAAATTGTTGCATGGTGCTTACAGCTGAAGACATGCCGTGGCTGAAAACAGTTTGCACAGGAAACCATACAGAGAATTGCAATTATATTAATAAGTTTGACGGCATATAAGGTTTTGCGGTGAGACTTCTTAATGCATGATTGTGTGTGTAAGGGTGAATATCTGAATAGTGCTAACACCTCTATCCAACTTACTTATAAAAACTAGCTCAGAATTAATAAACATTGTACACTTCAATAATCCTCGTTATGACAGGAAATGAGTCTATCTTTGTGGTGCTACATCCTGCCTACTTACTGTACATTTCCCATTGTTGATTGTGAGCAATAACCTAATTTGAATATTAATATATGTAGAGTGGCTGCACTCTCATGTTTACAATCATTCTCCAGCTACCAAACTCAGTCCTTATTAGTCTGTATAATGCAAGAAGAGAACTGGCTGCAATTTTATTTCCTTAATTGCATATCTCAGTTATTTATTGCACAAATCTTAGTGGATCCGGCTGTTGAAAATTATAAAGGAGCCAATGTGGAAAATCAGGTTGTGTCCTTTCACCGCTGGGATTTAACTCAAAAGCCAGTCAAAACTGGGATGGGATTAAAGATTCCTCCCCCTCTCTCCTGCTGTGCTAGGTACAAGTCTTCTCTGTGAAATACACCTAGCTCGTAATGGAAATGGAAATGTGTCAAAAATGACTCATAATTCAGTACATAATTGAGAATCTCACTCTCGAGAGGCCATATGGATAGCTAGTGCAAAAGAAAAATCAAAAAAAGCACGCTGGTGCAGTTGTGAACATTCGTCTCAGGCAAAGTTGCAGCAGATGACTGGAGGTTACTGCAGCTTTGCCACACTTGTGAGAAACTTGAATTCAGAGTTCTACGTGCCAGTGAAAAGTACAAGAATTGAAAAACTGTTCTGTTTTCCCCAGCCATGATATCCTTTATTTGAGGACAAATAATTCTTTAGCAATGACACTTTAACAAAAAAAGGCTCCAATTCAATCCATCCTATTCTGAATGTGATTTATTTCAGCCATTGTTCTACACAGTATGATGGTGGCATTTTAGCCATTAGTTTTCCATCTTTTCCAATATCTATTGTTACATGAATCTGCCAATAAATGAATGCAAGTGAGGCTTTCCGATCTTTCCTTCCATTTCACTCCTGCAATAATTCAGTATCCCAATCATCCACTCCTCTGCCAATTTATAAAAATAAGCCAATATTAATACAGCAAAAAGATCAGGGAATCAACACCGTCAGGCATTATGTCTGAATATTCAAACAATTACTCATATGATACAGGATCTCTGAGCTTGCTGTACAACAATCATACCTTACATTTTCCTTTAAACAAAGGGTACATGAAGCTAAATTTTTGCAAGCCGTTTTATCACAGTGGCACAGTGGTTGGCACTGCTGCCTCACAGCGCCAGGGACCCAGGTTCAATTCCTGGCTTGGGTCACTATCTGTGTGGTGTCTGTACATTCTCCCCATGTCTGCGTGCTCCGGTTTCCTCCCACAGTCCAAAGGATGTGCAGGTTAGGTGCATTGGCCATGCTAAATTCTCCCTCAGTGTGCCCGAACAGGCACCGGAGTGTGGCGACTAGAGGATTTTCACTTCATTGCAGTGTTAATGTAAGCCTACTTGTGACTGATAAATAAACTTTTTTAAAACATTTTTTTTTATTCAACCTGTGAATGAGCAGTTGATATTTCACATGATTTACTGAATATCCATGCAAATGATCTGGCTAAATCCAAGTCTTTTCATAGAAACTAGAAGCAGGAGTAGGTCAGTCAGCCCTTCCAGCCTGCTCCACCATTCATTTTGACCATGGCTGATCATTGAAGTCAATATCCTGATCTCCCTTCCTCCCATATCACTTGATCCCTTTAGCCCCAAGAGCTATATCTAATTTCTTCTTGAAATTTTTTCTTGGCCTCACCTACATTCTGTGGTAGTGAATTCCACAGAATCACCACTCTCTGGGTGAAGAAATTTCTCCTCACCTCTATCCTAAAAGGTTTACCCCTTAACCACAAACTATGACCCCGAGTTCTGGACTCCCCCACCATCTTTCTGAATCTATTTTATCTCATCCTGCTAGAATATTATAGGTTTTTATGGGATCCCCTCTCACTCTTCTCAACTCCAATGAATACAATCCTAACTGACTTAGTCTCTCCTCATATGACAGACCTGCCATCCCAGGAATCAGCCTGGTAAACCTTCGTTGTACTCCCTCTATAGCAGTAACATCCTTCCTCAGATAAGGACACAAAACTGCACACAATACTCCAGGTGTGGCCTCACCAATGCCCTGTACAATTGCAGCAAAACATGCCTATTCCGATACTCAAATCAACTTTTCACACTCTTATCAAACAGTGGTTCTGATCTGTGTACCCCTACAGATTCCTAACAAAAGAATACCTTAAGTCTGAAACTTTCTAGAAACACTGATTGGAACAGTATCACCTTCTTGCATGCAGGTCTTGCTTACAGAAATCACTAAAAAGATGTGCAAAGTATGTGCAAAGTAGAGACATGATTTATTAAGTGGGAAGAAATGTCTTCCTCATATCTTACAGTAAAAATGTTTTATTAAAGATAAAAGATACAAAATAAAACCTTTAAAACACAGAAAAGCAAGCTAATGTCATTCGATAACTGTATATGTCCTCTCTCTGTTGTAACAGTAACTCCATACCAACGCTCATCAACAATTTGGATATTAACAAGCTAAAATTTTACACAGACTTCATAGAATCCCTACAATGCAGAAGGAGGCCATTCAGCCCATCGTGTCTGCACTGACCACAATCCCACCCAGGCTCTATTCCCATAACTCCGCATATTTACCCTGCTAATTCCCCTGACATTAGCGTCAATTTAGCATGGTCAATCCGCACACCTTTGGACTGTGGGAGGAAATCAGAACACCCAGAGGAAACCCAAGCAGACACGGGGAAAATGTGCAAACTCCAACAGACAGTGACCTGAGTCCGGAATTGAACCTGGGTCCCTGCTGCTGTGAGGCAGCAGTGCTAACCACTGTGCCACAGTGCTGCCCTAAAATATGACTTACAACATGTTTCTTGTTTTAGAGCCTTGCAGTGAAATACAAAGATACAGGGATTAAAATCATTTAGATTATCGGAAGCAAACCTCTCCAAAATTTACCTTGAACTGGGACAGTTTATTTATGCTAGCTCCACCAAAAACCAATCTTAATTCTCGGGTTTAAAGGCTGTACAGACCATCGATGTTATCATGACATGTGTGGAATGACATTACAACTTATGTGTACATGACAGTCAGTTACAATTGTGAGCAATAAACATTTTTCTTTCCTATTTTCTGAGGAAGTAACAATCAAAGTCCCAGAGATATTTCATTAAGTTTCTATTATTCTTGGGTGTTGGATAAGTTCCCAATGGTGGGAGAGCCCAGAACTAGGTGTCATTGTTTGAGGGTAAACCTTTTAAGTTTAAGTTTATTTATTAGTCTCACAAGTACGCTTACATTAACACTGCAATGAAGTTACTGTGAAAATCCCCGAGTCGCCACACTCCGGCGCCTGTTCGGGTACACTGAGGGAGAATTTAACATGGACAATGTATCTAACCAGCATGTCTTTCTGACTGTGGGAGTAAACCGGAGCACCCGGAGGAAACCCACGCAGACACGGGGAGAGCGTGCAGACTCCACACAGGCAGTGACCCAAGCCGGGAATCGAACCCGGGTCCCTGGTGCGGTGAGGCAGCAGTGCTAACCACTGTGCCACCGTGCTACCCCTCTGAGGTGAGGAGAAATTTATTCACCCAGAGAGTGGTTAATGTGTGGAATTCATGACCACAGAAAGTAGTTGAGGCCAAAACGTTGTGTGTTTTCAAGAAGAAATTAGATATAGCTCTTGGGACTAAAGGGAGCAAGGGATATGGGGGGCGGGGGGGGTGGTGGCGGGTGGGGGGGTTGTGGGAGGGGGGTGGAATCAGGATATTGAATTTGATGATCAGCCATGATCAAAATGATTGGTGGAGCAGGCTCAAAGGGCCGAATGGCCTACTCCTGCTTCTATATTCTATGTTTCAATGTTTCCAGGTTGCTGCTGTACCTTTGCTATGATCTGCATTCCCTGGATTGTGATCAGGGCTCTTTATTTTGGAATGCAATTCCACTGTTCCTGGATTTTACCTGAGCAAATCCAATCTGATCTGTTGAGATCAATGGCAAAAATCTACATTGACTATCATTCCGCAGAAAACATATTGCTGTTGCACAAAAGCTGGTGTGAGAGGTCACAATTACACTAAAGTTGTGGTACAAATCTGGAATAAAAAACAGAAAATGCTGGGAAAACTCAGCAGGTCCATCAGATTCTGTAGAGAGAGAAAAAGAGTTAATGTTTTGAGTCCGTATGACTCTTCTTCGAAGAAGTATTAAACGGATTTGAAACATTAACTCTGTTTCTTTCTCCACAGAATCTGATGGACCTGCTGAGTCTTTCCAGCATCTTCTGTTTTTTTTATTTCTTATTTTCAGCAGCTGCAGTGTTTTGCTTTTATTTTAGTACGAGTCTGGGATTGGCCTATCCTGGGGTGTGATTTTAGGAAGGGTGAGGTTGCCCAGAGGAAGCACTGTGCGATGGTCTGACACATCAGGTATAACTACAGCACAATGTCAACCCCCTTGGAGCCTGTTGGGGATTTTACACCTGGAATTCAATCACATGGTTTGGGCGGGTTTCTGTCTGCACTGTCCACAAGGGGAGTCATTTCATGTATGTATGTATGTAACCATGCACAGGTAGAGTTCTGTCCTACACAATTCGAGTCAGACAGGGTAAACATAGTAATACAAGCAGTCCTCAACTTTACAACATTTGAGCCACGGCAAATGGCACTTATGTTTATACATCGGCACCCTCATAAGTTCATAAGATATAGGAGCAGAATTAGGCCATTCGGCCCATCGAGCCCACTCCGCCATTCGACCAGGGCTGATCTGCTCCTCATCCCCATTTTCCTGCCTTCTCCCCATAACCCTTCAACCCATTACCAATTAAAAATCTCCTCCTTAAATTTACTCACTGCCCCAGCATCCGCCACACTTTGGGGTAGTGAATTCACAATCTTTTGGGAGAAGTAGTTTCTCCTCAACTCTGTTTTAAATTTGCTGCCCCTTATCCTAAGACTATGACCTCTCGTCCTAGAATGCCCCACAAGAGGAAGCATCCGCTCAACGTCTACTTTATCCATACCTTTTATCATCTTGTATACCTCAATTTGATCTCCCCTCATTCTTTTAAATTCCAGAGAGTATCGGCCTAAACTGTTCAATCTCTCTTCATACTTTTGACTTCACGGCACCGTGCCAGTAAACAGTTTACCAACTGTTATGTTCCTTTCTGTTTCGCCTCTCCTGGATTCGTTTCGATCGCCTCAGGGGGTCGGAGAGGAATTTCCCAGATTTTTTTTTTCCCCATATTGGCCCTGGGGTTTTTCACTCTGGGTTTTCGCCTCTCCCTGGAGATCACATGGTCTGGAATGGGGGGGTGGGGGTGAGTTAATAGGTTGTGATGAACAAAGCATCGTAGCTGTGAGGGACAGCTCGGTGGATAGGATATTGGTATGTAGATAGGCTGGAAAATTGGGCGGGGATCCTGGATTCAGGATTCAATCCTGGACCAGGGAGCGGCGCGGGCTTGGAGGGCCGAAGGGCCTGTTCCTGTGCTGTATTGTTCTTTGTTCTTTGTTCTTTGTTCTCACAACCTCAGGAAGGTCAAATTGCTTCTCAAATACAGGATAGAAGAGTCTTTGCAAGTGTAGGCACTGTTATATCATGGGAAATACACTACTGTGAGGCAATTATACTGAAGCAAGATCCCACAACTTTTTCACTGTTCTGTGAAAACTGGGTTTCGCGCCTTGGTTTTGGAACTGAGCCCCCATTTATAACGTTGTTTCCACGGGAAAACCAGTTCCAACTTATGATGTTTTGACTTATGATGCGGTTTTCAGGAACCAACTGCGTCAGAGATCTGAGGACTGCCTCCCTGGCTGCAACCCGTTAATGCAGCAAAAGGCATGTCGTGACAGAGTCAGATATGAAAGCAGGTTGAAGGGAGGAACACACAAAATACCATAAATAAATTGGTGCCAACACCCAGCAGTTACACAGATCAGGGAAATTGTTAAAATCTCATTACGGTACAATTCCTCAATCTAGTAACTTAAACATAAATCATACATACAACAATGGCTACACATCCCATGCCAAATCTATCTAATCCCTTAAACACCTAGCATCTTATTCACCTGTACATACTGCTGCAGGTACACTTAAGATAATTATCATTAACAGCTCCTGTTGCACAAATACACACACTCAACACAAACACACACAGACACATACACTCACACACACACACAAAGACACACACACAAACACAAATAAACACGCACACACACATACACTCACACACAAACAAACACACACACAAACACAAACACACACGCTCACACACACAAACACACACAAACACAAATAAATACACACACACACACATGCACTCACACACACTCACACTCTCACACATACACACACACTCGCACACACACACACAAACACAAATAAACACACTCACACACACATACACTCACACAAACACACTCACATACACAAACACACACACTCACGCATATACACACACACATATACACACACACACAAACACACAAACACAAATAAACACACACATACACTCACACACAAACATACATACACTTAAACACACAGGCACACACACAGATACACACATACACTCACACATGCACACTCAGACACTTACACACACATGCACACTCTCACACACTCACAAATATACACACAGACACACTTACACACAGAGACACAATCTCAAATACACACACAGGTACACACACAATCACATTTACACGCACACAAAGTCACATTGAAACACACATGCATACACATTCACATGCACATACACACACTCAAACATATACAGACAGATACACACACCCACATTTACACACACTCACAGACATAAACCTGCATACACACACACATAGTCATAAACACAAACTGATACATACACACACAAACACATTCACACTTATACACACACACACAGATACACTCGCTCACTCTGACCCGCGGGCGCGCTCTGCCGCCGCTTTCTCCCAATGGGGAGGATCGGGTACGCGCGAGAGAGAGAAGGTGCCGCGGCTTTGGAGAGTTGGAGCGGTGGGGGGAGGGTGGTGTGGGGGGGAGGGGGGCAGGTGGCAGTGGCTGTGAATGGCATTGGAGGGACGGGAGGGTGGCAGTGGGTGGAGGTCCCTGACCCTGGCTCCAGAAAGAAGCTCCCAAAGGAGGACCTGCAGCCTGGCGACCCCTCAACCACAGCAACTGGGGGAAATGCCTTGCCGAGCAGGGGGTCAAGCCAGAGCAACAGCAACAAGAAATGATACATGTGAGCTGCAATCCCTGGTGTCTGGGTACTGGCATTGGGATAGAAATAGCTCTGGTGGCTCAGACGGTTCCTGTACAGCTCAAATTCTGCCATTGTTTTACATCAAATGTATCTTACACCAACTGAACACATTCAAAAATCCCCATTTATTTTTACCCCTGTCTTATTTCATTGTGAGGTATATTAGGGATATAGATATAGGTAACATTTCTTGTTAAGTATATTGGCCATGCTAAATTTTCCCTCAGTCTACCCGAACAGGCGCCGAGTGTGGTGACCAGGGGATTTTCACAGTAACTTCATTGCAGTGTTAATGTAAGCCTACTTGTGAAATTAATAAATAAACTTTATAAACATTAAAAAATGCCCTTCTCGGTTTGTGGCGATATTTGTGGGCCACAGTGTAAGATACAAACAGGTGGTTGGAGGAGTGTGGATTCACAGGGCTATTTGGAAATAACCAGGGCAAGGAGCAGAGAAATGTGACAGCCTCCTGGGGAGAAGAGGTGGGAAGGGACTTGTGACGAGGCAGGACAGAGCAGTTAGTCTGTAGCACACTGTAACATCAACCCCTTTCCCAATCCCCGCTCAGGCTGCAAAGTAACGCCCTGAAGCAAACCTCACAAGGTCCAGGATGGCTTTAATATATGAGAGGATGGCTGACGTCCAGAAAGAAAAACCTGCCGCCTCATTAACAAATAAAACCCAAACAATCTCATGTCTCTTTTTCCACCCGCATGTCCCATCATTATTTTGATATTGAGCTACTGTTGGAAAATGATGTGAAAGCTTACCTTATAATTTAAATCCCGTTTCATTGGTGAGACTGGATATTGTTTCCCAATTCTTATTTGTAGAATCAGATGGCACGGCAGCGTGTTTAATAATGCGTTATGTTTTTTTTTCAATTATGGACAGAGAACGCCAATCGATTAAAATAATTCCTCAAAATCTTTAAAAGCTAATGAAGCCGATTGAACTTAGTGTAAAGGTATTTTAACCCCTTTTCTGCCTAGGCACAATATTTGAAACATCCAGATATCGTTGGGGCTACCTTACAATCCGTGCTGCGATATTGAAAAAAAATCCTTTAAATAAAGAGGGAAATTGCGGATATGTTACTTTTGCAACGAATTGCACGCTAAAGAGGTCATGTTTTACGAAAATGTTAGTAAATTTGCGCCGTTCCGTTTCTATTTCGTTCACTTAACGAGATGAAACTCGCACAAGTGGAAGAGATGTGCCACACAAAGAGACATTGATTTGTGAAGTTATTTTTTATTCATCTAGTAATTAAATCAATAGCGAATGTCAATCTGCATTTGGGGGGAGGGGTAGGGAATGAATCTATATGGTTCAAATTCGAATGGTAAAACACAGCAATGTTTTTTTTATTTTAAATGTTTTAACTTTCTGCTCCAGTGCAGTACAATACACCCTGGAAACCATGCCCACCAATTCAGTGAATCAATATATTAACCGCTGAAGCCTGGGTTTAATCTGATTGATTCGCACCGAGACACAGATGAAATGTTATCTGTTTACATAATATTAAAGAACAAACAACACATTCGTGATGACTTTTCCAGGATGTCATTGTATTCTCCGGTCAGTGGGAATCGCTTGCAAATCGTCCTGGCAAAAATAAAAATGAATAATGTTAGGACAACCGCAAGAAGGTCATTGTTATTAACTTTTAAGTCCCAAGTCCACAGAAACCATACTCAATTATGACTAATGATCTGCGGGCGAAAAAAACACTCGCCCGTGATCTGACCTCCACAAAACAAGAGTTCGCCCACTGCTTTGTAGCTTATTCCCGACAACCTGGCATTCATTCCTCTACATTCATTATTCCTTCTTTAACGGCGTTTTATCGGGAAGCCGCCTCTCCATCTAAAGTGGGGGACTTCCCAGGTCTGCTGCTCCCCCGCTGTCGAGTGCTCGCCACTATCCCCTTCCACACACACAGTCTAAAGAAAAAAGTTGGGGATCAGGTTTGAAAAGGTAATGATTGAATACAGGCACACACACACAATGTGCAAATTCGGCGTATATTTTCCCCAATGGCAAATTCGTCTCCTTGTAAAAGTTGTGATGCATTTTATTATTTGAATACCGTGGCTAATCAAATTTATTTAAATTATATTGGATTTTTTGAAAACGGAGGAAATAAAATCGCCCAAAAAAGGTGCGCAAATTAATGGTTAACATTCACTCCCGTTTAGGTCAATAACCCAGTCCTAAAATAAGTAATGTCCCCCTTGCTCTGTTACCCGCAGAGTAATTTAGTCAAGTGAGATTCCATTGTTCACAGTCACATTAACCGCTAAATGGAACTGAACAAGTGAATAATTATCATTAATGCAAAATTAATTTTCATCAGTGCTTCTAAGGATCAAGCACTTCCAATTGAAATCATCCTTTTTAAGTTTAAATAATAGAAACGGCGCATAATCCAAATGTGCCAGAAAGGTGCTGCCCGTAATAAAAGATGCCAGGCGAGACAGGGGTAGAAAATGGAGCGAATTTCCTGCTCCCAGAATACTCCCACAATATTTCTAGCTGGACAATATTTTTTTCCGATATCTTATTTGCTGGTCTTAATTTAAGAAAAGAATCCTTTCAAGACTGTGTCATTAATTGAAGTCTTACCCTCCCCTTTGAGGAGAGGGCAGAAAGACGAAGGTGGGGGGGGGGGGGGGGTGGGAGGCATTCGATTTATTCCCCAATTTTAGCAACCAAATTCCAGTGTAAATCCGAGACACCGCTCCTATAAAAAGTTACATTTAATCACGGCCAGAACATAACGGCTCAAATATTGCTTTGTTGCAGATCAGAGTGTGCATAAAAGCCATCAGTAAGGCGAGGGACATCACAAAACTGCTGTTTGGGGACTGTCTTGGCGTTAACACTATTATGGAGAAAAAAAACATTAAGCTTCCTTTTCGCGTGCGATTCAAGGGGGGTGAGATACATAAGATATCGAACGGGTGAAATTTATCGCGATACTGTTACAATCAAGTCGAGGAAGATTTACCCTTGCTTTGTTACAGCACCCACTAATTGCTTTTTCTCAAATTAACCTGGTTTTGGTGCGTCTAATCCAGGGATAATTGCAATGAAACACGCTTTAATGACACTCATTAAATGATTCCACTACTTATAAACATGGCTCGTTTGTGTTTAAGAAGCAGAGAAGCATAGTCTATTAACATCTAAAATAACTACCTAAATCGGCCTGATTTGTTGGGGGATTTCTTTTTTGTTGCCATTGTTCGGTGAATGTAAATAACATTGCCCCCCCCCCCCCAAATAAAATTAGAAAGCCAGCTTTCTCCGGAGCGGCTAAACAAATATAAATTGTGTGCGGCGAAATTGCTTGAATTATCAGCGATTTAAATGCCTGCAAACGCCGTCCTGGCTCAAACAAAACCCGGCTAAAATGTGTCAAGGAGAAGGCATGTTCCTAAATTAGCACACATCTCCGAAAAAGTAACAGTTCTTGCAAATGCTTCCGTGTGCAATTGGCGTGCGGGAGATGTCTTGTGTGGGCGAGGTGTTGTATTAACATTTCTACAACAGCGCCGGTCATTAAGAAGTTCTGGCTTGGTGACTTGCGGGTTCCCGGCTTTGTGGATGATTCTTCCCACCATCCCACTCCCCCCCCCCCCCCCCAACAAATGCAGCCAAGCCGGTCAAAAATAAATAGGCATCGGAGTGATAGCTTACATCAAAAAATAACAAGGTGCAGATCAGAAAGAAGGAACAAGCAGGCGATCAGTTGTGACAATTTAGCGATAAGCCGCCCTTAGCTCCCGAAATCAAATGTATTAGTCTTGAAATCGATCCCATTGGAAAGAAAGATAAAAGAATTTAGAAATAACGAGCGGATGATGGCGGTGGTTTTTCAGCCTTCCTGGGCAGGGAGGGCCAGGCGACAAAAAGTTTACTCTTTCTATAATCAAATGAGATCATTGGACGTTGGGTTATCTCACTGAGTTTTCCTTTGAAATGAATTCTATTGGCACCATTTAATGTGTTCATTTAAAACCAGATCACTGACCCGGTGCTGCTGGTAGGTGAACTTAGGGCGGCTTTGCAAGGATCTATTTTAGAGGGTGGATTGTTGGAGGGGAGGGGGGGGGGGGGGAGTTGAATACAGTGTTTTCTCAGCAGTGGAAAAGCTATAGCCAGACTCCCGCCAGGTAGCGCTAAAGGGCCGCTGTACAAACAGCTATCTGGCTGTTCAACATCTGCCCCAAAGTTCACCACCGGTTTGGGGATTTTTTTTTGTGTGTAACGCGGCAAGGTTGGGGTGGACATTGAAGGGGAATCCGAGGGGTTTTAATCTTCCATGCGTTGCAGGTAACCACTAAACACCTAAGTGTTTTTTTAAGGGCTTTATGGTAACATTGGGATGTGGGGTGGAGGGGGTCAGGAAAAGTTCAACACAATCGCCCTAAATCTTCCTCTTTGGGGAGGGAGGGGTCTGTTTGGGAGGGTTATTGGGAGCCCATGATTTTAAAAGCAAATAAACCAACCTGTAAATTCAAGACTGAGTCGGTTTTGGGAGATAGGATTCTCGGGAAGAATTAATAATCTGGTGAAAGACATTGCGAAAGTGTCGCAGCCGCGCCTCACCTCACTCCCCGAACAATGAGAGAGACTTAAAAAACTTTTGCAGTTAGCAAATTAAATACATTTACACAAATTTACACGATGTGGAGGGGGGGGGGAGGGGAGGGGTGAGATGCTCCCAAAACTGAATAAAGGTATACACACACACACAAACTTAGACTGAAAGGCAACCAGTTTTAAACAAAACCCATGGTTAAATGTGGTGAGAGCCAGGAACATTCAAACGCGGTTTCCCTTATAACCAAAACATGCAAATAACTGCAGCCTCTGATGATATCGCCTCGCTTTATTCTATGTATCACATTTCATCATTCCATAGGGGAACTGACACCTTAATTTAAAACAAATTATAACATTCAGATTTTATATATGTCTGTTCCTAACTGAGCGATCATAGCCCGGCAACTTGTATCAATCGATTTGGGATTATTTTGGGATTGGTTTGCGCATTTTCTATATTCACAAATCGAAGTTTTTAAACCAACAACTAAACGCGTGTCTGAAAGCTACTCTGGGAGGAGTTCGTTTCACTTTAATTCATCTTTTGGTGAATAATTCGGGCAATCCTCCTTCTGTGTCAAAAGCAAGTTGCACAGGAAGGGTGTCTACTTTGAACAGAATGAGTTCGCATCAGTAAATGAGGATGGAATCTCATCAATGTTTTAAACTCTGCTGTGGGATGAATGCGGGGTGGGGGGGGGGTGCAGGGGGTATAGACATGCACGATGGAGGGAGGGAAGGAGTGAGGCGCGTCTCTGCCGCTTCTCGGGGTGAATCTTAAAGTTTTGATCTGTTCACCATTTCGCGCCAGTAAGTTGCACTTGCAGGAAGAGGAACGGGATCCTTCGTTCTCTGATTATCTTAGCGCTGTTTTCCTTGAAAAAGATACTGAACTCTTAATGAATCTCAACACAGCTGGACTGCTTACTCTGAACATTGATAGCTCTAACCCCAAGTTGACCCCAATTTGACACCAGAAGATGAAATTTTACCAGCTGTTAAAGCAATCTTCGGCTAGCCCCGACTATCTGCTTGTTGATGGAGATGCACTCCACAACCGGACACACATTTGCCTTTATGTGAACGGCAGCGACTTGATTCCCTATTGAAATCCCCTGTAAAAGGCTGAATTTCAGGAAGGTAGATGGTGCGGAGAGCCTGGCCTATAGTTAATCCCGATAACTGAAAACTGTAAACTTTTTTAAAAACCCACACCAAACAAATTACATAAAACAAATCAATCGCCTCTTAAAAGCAAGTTGGGGGAAAGACATGCACATCATACTGCTAAGATTGTTATATATATTTTTTAAAAGATAGAAATGGAATTGATATCTTAGCGAAACCCAGAGAGACACTTTACAGAAATACCCTTCTGGGTCTGACAGTCTGTCTTTGGAAAATCTGTAATTTTGTACTCTAGGTCTGCGAATCTTTATTGAACCGTAGACCGTCGTGTTTTACATTCAAGTATTCAGAAGAAGAACTCTAACTATTAAATAGATTTCTATTGATAAAAATGCGAGGTGACTATCATTTGTAACACAGCAGAATTCGTGCCTTGCTTGCTGATTGCCGCCCAGTTTAAATGGCGCTTTGGTCGACAATTGTTTGCTAATAATATTGACGACAAATGCAGGAGATAATTTTTAAAAACTTTTAAAGCACAGAAAATCCGAGTGGGCACTTTGCTTTGTATTATAAAACAAACTGGAATTAATTTGACATATTTAACACACAATGCGTATTACTTCGGGGACTATCAGTCGAAGATGAGATATTCAAAGCAAAATGGTCAATATACAGTTAGAATATTTAATCTAGAAGGGTGCACGATTTTCCGGCGCCCACTTTACAGTAGGAGATAGTTACAGCGCAATACCCATTTACACAAAAAAACGAATCGGAACAAATGCATTTTCAATAGTCACCGATGACAGTCACACAACATTTCCTTTTATTTATCACTTTAGAAAGTCTCTACTCATCGCCGCTGCCAACTCGTCGCTCTGCTGCTTCGGAGTAAGGGGGGGTGGGGGGGGGGGGGTTCACAATTTACAAAAGCGTCCAAAACTCGGCTTCTCTCCCGACAGATAGGCTTTTATTCGCGGGTTTGTGGACGAGGAATGGCGGCCGGCTCTCGCTTCGAATTAAAACTGGTCTGTTTTCATACTCACTGCCGCTCTTGCTCCCAGACACCGTCCGTTGCCTTGTCCCATTTTTTCTTACACCCCAAATTAACAATCAGGAAAAAAAATGTGTGGTTTACATCGGTTAGGCAAAACCATGGCAACGTTGCCGTTTGCACACTGTATGAGAATAAAAGCCTGTTAGTGAAACGCACTTACTTGATGCGAAGGACTCGGCTGTACTTATCATTCTGTGTACCAGTCGCCAGTGGAGTATACCAGAAGAATACTTATTTGAAGACCGTCTCGGGAAGTCTGCAGATCTTCAGTAGTTGTACGTCTCAATTTTTTTAAGACAGAGAAGGGGGAAACAGTGCGTAAAAATATTTGAGAGCGATTTTTCGATGCTGTCCTTCCTACATTGTCAGCAGTCCTTGGTATTAGAGGCTGGAACATATTGGAATGCCCAGCGGCATTTGTCTGCCGCAGCACTATCTTACTTTTTATGTGAGGGGTGTTTTCCCAAACATCATTGTTGTTATGATGCCTCGTTTAATCAAACTGTTTAATTGCAGTGGTTATCACTATCACCAGCATCCTCTGAATCACTCAATTTTTTTTGCTTTATTGACCCCTGAAGTTGCATTATTGTGTCCATGTGTCCTCAAAAAAGGAGGGGGGGGGGGGGGGGGGGGGGGAGAAAAAATACTCTACACATTCTGTCTGCCTTGAGAAAATCGTGATTCGTGTTTAATTTTTGGAAATCAAATATCCCGCAGACAATGTGTTTTGCCATTTCAGTGGAACCATCGATATGTGGATGTCACATGCACAGAAGCCGGTGTGTCTATTGATGAAGGCGAAATATTAAAGGCAATAGTCCGCTTTTGGCCTTTGTGAGCAGGGGACTGTGAACGGGGGGCGGGGGGGGGGGGGGGGTGCAGGGAGAGGGGGGGGGGGGGAGAAAACTACTGCAATCGATGGATCGACCAATGCTCCTCCCCTTAACTTCTCGCATTCCCCCCCCCCCCCCCCAGTGATTGATGATCAGATGAAGGCCTGATAATTGAGTGCCATGATGTACGGCTGGGTGCATGAATTTGGCTGCGGCGAAGGGATTGGACGGGGTGCACAAAAAAAAATTACTTTCCCCTTTACAAAAGGATTTTTTTTCCGCTGGAAAAGTTCATTCTCGCTCAAGGGGGTGCGAGGGACCACACTTAAATTCTCCCAAGTTAACGCCATGCAATTAGACGCATCATTATCAGGAATTACTGCGATTAATATCTCAGTTTTGCCCTGCAAACCGCAACAAAGCTAGCAAAAGTAAACCGGGGGCACACACACACACACACACACTGACTGGCGAGAAAGATAATCATTCGAAGCCTGTTGAACTTCTTAACTAAATAAAACTGCCTTTCTGGAAGAATTCTCCCCAGCACACACACACACATCTACATGTAAATATATGCTTCTATAGAGAGGGAGGGAGACCAGTTATGGATGAGTCTCACTAACGAGTTCCCTACTTTACTTGTGAAGTTGAATCAAGTCAGAAATTCTTCCACCGCCTAACCTCTGAAGATTGCGAGAAGGCTGATATTAAGCAAAGGATGTTACAAAGGATGTTCTAGCCCTTACCTCATTTTGGCAAGTTCTGAAATAACCTTAACCGTACCAAAGAACTTTTCCTTTTTGGCTGTTGTGACAGGAAAGGCACAGAGAGAGAGAGAGAGAAAGAGAGAGAGAGAAAGATTCCCCTCTCTACTTAAACAGACCCAGAAAGAGAGTGAATCTAGCCTGGGAAATGTTGATTGATTTAAAGATTAGTTTTATAACCTTGATTTTTTTTTTCTCTGTGTGTTGGGAGGGGAGGGGGTTGTTGAGGGGAGTTGAGGGGGGGGGAGGGTTTGGAGTGATTTCCACTCGCAGTTTTCTCCCTCCCCCCCCCCCCCTCCCATGACTTGCAGCAGTCCGGATTGCATACTCTACATATCAGAGACTGCTTGGCGTGCGAGTGGCTATGCTCACCACTACTTCCGGGTTCCGTCATTGTCCCGCCGCTGCCGCCGCCAGTGCGTTATTCCTGACAACACATTCACTGTGTAAGCAAGCAACCAGCCACCTCCTCAATACTTACTGACAGCCACTTACTCAAACAAACAACCCCCCCTAAAAAAAAGCTACGAAAGAAGCCGAGGCTGCTCCCCCCCCCCCCCTCGCCTCCCCCGCCACCTCTCTCTCTCCCTCTCTATCTGCTTTTTATTATTCTCATTTTGTCTTGTGTTGTCTTGTTGTTAACTCCGGGTCAACATTCTCATCGCTTTTTTTTCCACAGTAAGATAGCGGTCCAAAGGCAAGCGGAGTTGTTGCAGCGACAGAACATCATTCATTCAGTATCTTGACAATCCTGCCTTGATTGACAACCGGAGAGTCCCAAAAGCCATGAGAGGCGACAGTTTTGTGCCAAGCGGGCTGTTGACGAGCCGCTAGTAATCTTCAAGTACAATTTCTTCTCTTATTTTCTTTTCTTTTGGTGGCTTGACAATTCTCCCCCTCTCTTTCCTCTTCCCCCCTTCCTCCCTCTCTCTCTCCCCAGCTTGGAAAAGAAAAGAGAGAGGGGAGAAACAGAGAGAGAGAGAAAAGGCAAAGTTCCCCTACCCTCCTTCCCTCCCCCCTCCTTTTCTGCTTGGGCCGGTTTTTTAAAGACTGCGATAGTGGAGGATACAGCTGGAGTCGGAGACTGGATTGGGGGCACTGCGTGTCTCTGTGAAAAACTCTCACACACACACACACACAACCCTCCCCCCACCCCCCCAACCACCACCCAAAAAATAACAAGGGATCTCGTTGAGAATCACAGCTAAAGGCGGACTTGTGGGGATACAGAGAGAGAGACGGAGCATCCAAGAGTGTGGGAGCGCAGACTGATGGCGCAAAGGGTAGGTCTCTTTATTTCAATCTGCAAAAAAATTCACCTATCGGGTAATCCTGTGTCGATGGGGCCTGTCCTGCTACACTTCATCTGCTGCTGTTGATGGCGGGCCCTATTCAGCAACAGACAGACACAGGAGAATGTTTTCTAGCCAACTAGAGTGTATACCAACATGTTTCTTGTAGCTGTGCTGTTTTTTTATTTTTAACGCGATTCTGTTACCATTTCTCTCTCTCTCCCCCCCCTCCTCCCCCCCTCTCCATTCTCCTCTATTGATTTCTTCGATGCAGTACGATGAACTTCCTCATTACGGTGGGATGGATGGAGTCGGGGTACCGGCGTCCATGTACGGAGACCCTCATGCTCCCCGGCCGATCCCCCCCGTGCACCACCTCAATCACGGGCCGCCGCTACACAGCCAGCACTACGGACCACATACACCTCACCCCAATGTCATGCCCACCAGCATGGGATCCGCTGTCAACGATGCCCTGAAGAGAGATAAAGATGCAATTTATGGGTAGGTAATAAAAATTGTAGGGGGTGGGAGAGAAAAGAAAAGAACAAACTGACACGTTCCGCGGGGAGAGAGAGAGAGAAACAGTTCTTAAGCAACTCAATATTAAGCCAAATAAAACTGGCAACTTCAGAGAGGTGGTGAATGGGGGGCTAAGCAAGTGTTTTACAAAGTTTACTCTGCACGCTCAACTTTGTGCCACTGTCTTGTGGAAGCTGGAATATTGTTGCATTTGGGTTTGGATGTGAAAGTGGTGCTTTTCTCATTATATATTTGTTTTGTTGTTGTTGCCATCCACAGCTCTGTGAAGTGACCGGAAGCAGCAGCTTTTTTTCTCCCCCTCTTTGCAGTGTTTTCTGTTAAGTTATGTTTTAGTTCAAAATGGCTGCTGTCTTGTTGCTTAGCTTTGGTGTGTGTGAGGGGGGGGGGGGGGAATAACTGTAGAGAATTGTTTTTAAAAATAAAAAGATAAATCCCAATTTTAGTTACTAGCTGGAGATGCATGTGTCAGTAACAGTCCAGAGGCCAGAGTTGTTATTTGTCAAATGTTGGGGGCAATTGCAATAATGAAGTTGTCTTATACACAGGGATAGATAGAGGCAGACTGTTTTCATTGCACAAAAAAATTCAGACATACTTTTCAGGTTTTCGTGCACTCCAGAGCTCAGAGTAATTGACCGAACCCCCCCACCCCCCCTCCCTTGTCTTCCAGGCACCCTCTATTTCCTCTCTTAGCGCTGGTCTTTGAAAAATGTGAGTTAGCGACCTGCACTCCCCGAGAACCCGGCGTGGCAGGCGGCGATGTCTGCTCGTCCGACTCTTTTAACGAGGACATCGCAGTATTCGCAAAGCAGGTCTTACAATTCTTCTCATCTTCTCTCTACAATATGCTGGGAGGAGGAGGGGAGGGGGGAAGAAAAATACATTGCGACGATAGTCTTGCAAGCAGTCTTGTTTTTAAATGTAATCAGTAAATAAGTCTTCAAAGGTGAAACACACTAGCATTTTAATAAATGTGTCAAATTACAAGTAATTACATATCATTTATGCACTAATTGTGTTTCGCATGCTGTTTATTTAGTAAGCACACCGTGCCTTTTGGGACAGTAAGACTTTTCTCAAGTGTTTAAAGCTAGTTTTCCAACTCTTGGTGCAGTGCATTGAGTCCCTTTCCTCTCGCATGTTGTCTAGGTTCGTGCAGAAAAGCCACTATTCTCCTCAAATCCAGAATTGGATAACTTGGTAAGCCGCGATTTTGTGATCTTTCTCGCACGTTGGTACACAGAAAACTCTGGCCGTTATAATTAGGACTAAGATGAGCCCCTTTTTCCCCCCTGCTTTTTTAATCAATGCTGCTCTTGCAAAAAAAAATATAGCCAGCCGCCTTTTACTTCTTGTGCGGCGCTCCACGCCAGGTTAACACGGCCGGCTGGGACTTTGCAAAGCCCGGTGCCCCAGCCGCAGGAAGCTGGGCGGATTGCGGGGGGAGTTGGGGGGTGGGGAGGGGGCTCATTTGGAAATAACTGCTTAGCAAGGAAGAGATCTTTCCACGCCACCGCTTTGCAAATTGCCAGTGATTTGGGTTTTAAAAGATCCCAAAAGCAGCGTTGAGATTTGGCAATCCCCCTCTCCAACTTCCCTCAAAAATCTATTTTACACAACCCAAGCTTTCACTTTCTTAAACCCCCTCCCCCTCAGCATTATGTGCTCCCTAAAATACCTTACAACAACGCGAAATATTACACCGCCAATTTAATAGAAAGATGTCAGTAAACAGTTTGAAGTTCACTTGATTGTACAGGGTTTTGTTTAAAGTTTGCCAGGGTCTCTGGTGTGAGTTTTTGCTACGGAATTGGACAGAGATGTTTGAGAATTCTCTCCGGCGTGTCTAACATTTGTAATACATTTGCAGATGATCCAAGCAATACAAGTATTAAGGTTCCACCTCTTGGAGTTAGAAAAGGTAAAAAAAATAAAGTTTTCTGTTGCTTGTGTTCGATCTCACTGCGTTTCATGGTTTAGAAATGCGCACAGAAATATGCTTCATTGCTGACCAGACAAACCAAAAGCCTATCTGTTCAATTAGTGGAAGATGTGTTGCAACAATAGAAAGTGACAGTGTTGTTAATGCAGAGAGCGTCTTTCTCTGGCCGCCGCTGATACAGGCAGGTTCGGAAGGATTGCTCTCGGCTTGCACACACTTGCCTTCCTAATAGATATATATATATATATATTTTGTAAAAGGACATTTGGTTTGTAAGCATTTGGCTTCAAGTTGTAGATCGCAGTGTTTTCTTTGATGTGGCTTTGAATTAAGAGGTTGGATCATTCTCCAGCGTTGCAAACTTGTTCTACAGTCGCAACCGAAGCGTTGAACTCGCTGCCTCAAATCCAATTCCCAGGGCTGTGAGCGCGAACACTTTGCAATAGTTACTGCTTACGGTCCAGGGATAAATCTTTTATCAAGGGAGCGTAGATTATTCTGAAAGCAATCAGATTAAACACTGTGAAACACATACACGTGGTTTTGGGCCCGTTACAGTAGGGGTGATAATCTAGAGATAGGTGCCTCGCTTGAAGGCACCACTCTGCTATGTGTAAGATTTCACTCGGAATAAAGAGACAGTAGCAGCAAGGTGATCGGGATCCTTTCATCTGGAGAGCTTTTTGCTCATGTTAACTGCATTTTTTTTGCCCTCTTTCAAATACTTGTTGCTGCAAGTCCCCGGAGAATAATAAGTGCATGAACAATTTCACTATTGTTTCCTTGTCTTGCTAATACCTCCATCCCCATCCGCACACATCCCTGACTTTCTCTCTCTCCAAGCTTGCCGAGGCTGATTTGTTTGTTGGGATTCTCTGCCCCCCCCCCCCCCCCCCGCCACAGGTCCACGAACTTTGTGATAACTTCTGCCACCGGTACATTAGCTGTTTAAAAGGGAAAATGCCGATAGATTTAGTCATCGACGAGCGAGATGGAAGTTCGAAATCCGACCACGAAGAGTTGTCCGGATCATCGACCAACCTCGCAGAACATGTGAGTGCAACTTTCTGCTTTGCTCGGAGCGGCTGTTTCGGAAATTGGATTTGGTGTTGTTGTCGCCGTTGTTTTTTTTTACCTGTGCTGTGTCCCTGTTACATTTGGCCAAGTGTTGGTGTTTGAGGTAAATGTGAAGGGGCTTTAAGCCAGGCCTGTTGGAGTGAGCGCTGTTTGTGAACTTTTACATTGTAAGATCTAGCAGGCGGAGTGGTTTTTGCACTGCTCAAGGTGGAGTCAGACTTTGGAATTGGTAGCACTGATTTGGGGAACTCTCAATTCCTTCCTAAAGCAGGGATTTGACAAGGGGAGGAGGAAATCAGCTTGGCACAGGCGGTGTGGCACAATATCTGTCATTATGGAGGTGTTGGCAAGCGCTAAATCACTCACAGTGTTTTCTGGTGCAGATTGTGGTTAGAGCAGGGAGTATTTGGAAGCAGTTTAGACGGGCATTGAAATGCTTCCCGTGTTCATTTATCCAAAGCGATCGATACCTGGCCAATGTCTTTAGGATGTAGTGATGGAATTGACAGTCTCCGCACAGGGGGGCCGCTGGAAGAATACTGGATCAAGTTAAACTGCAGCCAGATACTTTGTTGGTGTTGCCTTTCGCTCGGTTGCATTGGGCAGGTTGCGGCGTGCTGGCTTCTATTGTGCCGGAGTTGAGTGACTGGAGAAGTTTGCAAGGTTCACGGTTTTTTGTGGGGGGCGATTAGAAAGAGCTGGCGGGTTTTCTTTTTTTTTAAAAGCACTCGCATTCCAATTCGCGTTTGGAAGCAGAGGCGCAAGCAAATGTGAAATATCTGGCGTGAGACTGGCAATTGGACACACACACACACACAGGGACACACACCACTGATAGGTACATCCGACCCACGAAAGCTAAGGCACACTCCCCAGAGAGGCGGACAGGGCAACAATGCTCCGAAATCTCACTGTTTCCAAACTGCATTTGAAAGACTACCTGGGGAAAAGGCCCTAGGTGAGGAAATCGCGTTATTGTACTTAGCGAAACCTCCTTGGTCACAGGGGAGACCGCAGTCCAAATCCACTTCTCAAACTCACCAGTATCTCGTAACGCAGCAAAGCATTGCGGTGATATTCGACATAACCGCACTCGCTATTTTCCAACAATAGAGTGGGGAAGACTCGTACCAAACAATCAAATGATTAAAAAATATATAATCTTTTATCAGGATCTATTTTACAAAACTTGATCAGACTGTTGAACAATTTATCTCAATCACAATTGTGAATTTATGTCCCATGGAAATTATTCTAATTTTTGTATCCCCTCCCAGTCTATAATCATTGAGAAGGGAATCAGATTTGGGCTTTTCCAAAATGGAATTAGCTGTGTTTTAACTGGGGGGGGGGGGGGTGTGTACTTCATTCCAGGTTGATGTGTAGAAATGAAGCAGTGTTTATACTGAGGAGATTAGATAAACTTGCCTGTTTAAGTTACTGGCAGATGGCAGATGCTATAGTCAATTTACTGCGTTCCATTAAAAAAATTCTAATTTACACACTATAATGGAATGGGGTTGGGAGGTTAACATTTTGATAATATGATAACTGTAGTTTTACTTACAGAAGTGCAACATTCTCAACACAAAACAGACCAAATATAACAACCCATTTATCTTGCACCCGTTTGAGTTTATCACTTCATTAAGTATTATAATTTAGAGCCTTTATTTCCTGGTGATTTCAACTATGAACATTTTTACATCAAACCCCCTGCCATTTGTTTTCAAAGGGGCACTAATTTGAACATCCAAAGGGCCAGGGAGATGAAAAGCTTATGAAAAATTATTCCCAACTAGCTTCGATGAAATGCATTTCTGGTGCATTGCTCATTTGACTCCATATCATTAAAGTTCTGCCTATATGCACTCTTACGGTTAAGTATTTGGATTTGGACCTTTTGAAATTACTTGGTGTCAAGGTGATGATCATAGCACTTTGCTGTAAATTGTTTTTACATTTAAGCTAATCGCACGTTTTACGTTAATTCCTGGGACCCTCTTGTCAGATCAGGGAAGGGAAGGGGTGGGGGGAGAGAAACCAATAAAGAAATGGAGATAAAAGCAAATAAAGAATAGAAATCTTTGGCCCTCTTTGTTACTAATTCTTGTGCCTTCTCGGTCACAGAAAGGGGCACTGCACATAGTTGAAGATGCTAATTTATTTTGTTTGACTCCCTTTATGCTTTGATATGGATTTTCACTACATAACCCAAGGCTAGATCTCAATTGGTGAAAGTTGGTGCATTGATGGTGATGAAGTATTTCAAAGGATTCAAGGCAGCCTGTTTACCTGGGGTGTAGCCATTCTTATCCATGCATGTACTGCATTGTTTTATTTGCACATGAAATGGCTAGAGTGTTTGAACTGATTTAGGTCTTGAATAGCGCCGATTGAAAGGAAATGTGTTTTAATTTGTTGTGAGCCAGGATTGCCTTCATTATAGAAGTGACAGATCTGTGACAGCTGCTTGACACCCAGAAAGCACACACCTCTCCTTGCCTATTCAGCAGTGTCAATCTGCCACATGGGGAGAAAGATATAACTGCTTGATGGGTACTAAATCCTATGAAGATATTTTGTGAGGGGGTAGGGATAGCTACAAGCGAGCATATACATACAGTATTATTGCACAGTTGTGAAGCAGTGGCTTGTGTGATCCATTGCCCTTTAGAATCTGTAAAATTGCATTTCTCAGTTTCAAGTGTCGAGATTTTACTTCTATTTTGTTACTTTATACTTGGCCTGCAAGCGTAAACTTTTCAATTTGCTCTTTATTAATTTCAACTTTAATATCCTCATCTGCCTGTGCAACACCTTAGGTGATAAAAATATTTTCTACAAGCCTGGCAGCAACTGAGCTGGACTTTTGATGTGTTGGCTAAAATTTGCATTTAGTTCTATTTAATTTGATTTTATTTAAATTGAGCTTTGATTTTCACTTTTTAGGTAAAAGTATTGACCTGTAACCACAAAAATGTAGTGTGTTTACAGATTGATTTAAATAAGTTCATAATCAATTCATTCTTGAGAGGCAGTTCAAATGTATTATTGACAAATTCCCATTATTCGCACACTCCTAAATTACTGCGTTTTTGTCTTTTACAATCAAGAATAAAGTGGACACGTAAACTACAACTGATGGGGAGGTATTGGTTGTATTACCTTCTGCACAAGATGTGCATAAGCGCATTCTGTGCACTGTGGTGAAGACATGATCCGCCTAGTATTTTGGAAATGCATTCCTAAAGTAACTGCTTGTAATTCTAATTCCCAGCTCCCACATTGTGTGTACATTCATCCATGAACTTCCTGATAAAAGGCACAGAATTGTGCACTCCTCTGTCTTTCTAAGCTAGAACAGCAAAACAGAGCTTTTTCCAAATATCCTTTCCACATTTTCCCACCAAAGAAACGTGCATCTAAATCCAAACTACCTTCATCCCAAAAGTCGCCTTTGCTCACTATTCCTTTGAAACAAAACTTGCTTTGCATTTTCCACCCACCATTTGTATTTAACCAGCCTCTGATTTGCATGTGGGAAATACTGTGGAACTCAGTGAATGGAGCATGGTGAATAATATTGTTGCTGAAGTAGATCACTCAGAATGTTCAGTAACTGTGTAAACTGAAATTGTATACTAGTAAATTAACTTATCTTATATGTGAGCCTACTGCACGTACTGACACAATTTTACATATATACTGAATAATAGTTTAACAATTTATTTAGTATTCTTAGTATTTTAAAATCTGAATATTTTTAGTCTGCAATTACAGCAGATTATGCATCAATGTAATTTCTTGGTATTGCACTCACCTGCAATTTTAACCCCACACGGAAATATTTTATAAATGTCTAAGTATAAATACAGAATATCTGTACATTTGTTTCTCTTTCTCTGCTAATTATTTCTGCTGCCCTCTTCCACTAAAGTCACTGAATCCTTGCTAGGTTAAGGTTCCATTGTCACTAAAATCCTCTGGTCCTTCATCTAAATGCTAGTTCCCCGTAAACATGTCCAGATATTGCATAATGGTAGGCTATCTGATATGGTAGGCATTCAAAGCTAAGACCATTCATGTCATTCTCAAAATCCATACATTTAGTTGGCGTTGCCAACTAAAATCGCTGTTGGAGATCAGGCACTTGAACCCTGGGTGATTTTTCTTCTTTACCTAGCGCACATTTTTGCAGTAAGCTTGACTAATTATCACTGGCCAGAGGTAAAATCGGGAGTCTTCCAGAACTGTATGGTCCAGCTCCTGACCAGCTGAGCTAACGGGGGACATAAAATCTTCAACGTTTAGTGAAGTGTTGATGACTGTTCTATTCGGTGCGAGTTGGAAACGTGAGATGATTTGTGGGGTACAGACTCAGCCATAACCATTCTCCTTGCTACATCATTGATATTTGGCAGGTTCTGTGATTCAGGTGGATTGCACCAAGCTTGAAGCAATGTTTTCCCTTTGATTAAATAAATTGCTGATTTATGTAGCGCCCCATCTAGTGGTCTGCCTAAAGAGTAACAAATATCACCCAAAAGAGGCAGAGTTCAAAGAGTAGGGAGCCCTGATACTTGAACTTGTAACCTTTTGATTGGACATCAAATGCTGGGTGGTGCAACTATTGAAATACATATTTATATTTAGTTGTCGAGGGGCACAATGTAATTTCAAACAATATAGTGAACCCAGGCATCGCAAAATATTTTAAATACAGGAGAACTGCAAAATAAAATTGGTGCTTAAATTTTTCGGAGAAATGCAACCTCTACCTGTGGGACAAAATGCGGGTCTTAATCTAATTTGAGCAACCTATTCGATATCTTGCTTGTCACTTTACAATCCTGAAAGCAAGGAAAATAGTAAAATTGCAATTTGCTTACACTCTCTATGTCCATGCTCAAATTACATGAAACCTTTATGTAGTCTGATGAGAAAATGTTTGTTTTAACCATCAGTAAAGAGCATTGAAAGACATAGTTTCAATAACTTTGAATTGGTAGAACAAGAAACTGTTTTAAACAGTGAAAAACCGATGAAAATCTCTGTGAGATAGATGATGATCATGCATATCTTGACACACTTAATTTGTTGTGCATGAAATCATCTGTTGCATGGTAGCATTCCTTTGAAAGTTTGCCAGTGCATATTCTCCCCAAGTTGCTAACACTGTAGACAGAGATACCACTGGCATAGATAGAAATAGCAAACTTGCCTGGCGGTTCTGTTGCTTGTGAAATGACAGAATGGAAGAAAAATAGTTGCCGAGCCATGTTTAGGGAAACCATGTTGCTCTGGCTATTAGTGTCTATGGCAGCAGCTGTCTAGATTGTGTCGGAATTGGAGCTAACTCTAGTTTTGAGCAGTGGGAGTTCAGTTTAGGTTATGCTTAAACCACTGCTGCTCCCACTGTAGACAGAAGAGAAGCAAATGGTTTTTCCCGGAGCTTTTTAACTGTGAAAGTAATAGTTTTCTCTGCCTCGCTTGATCATGAGTTCCACACTATTCATCTCATGAATACTTATTATAGCAGTGATAAATGGGAGCAACGTAACAAATCACCTGCAAAGGAAGGTTTGTTGCATGGTTATGGACAGTGTTACTTTTATATAAAAAAAGAAATGTAGGTAAATAATTTTGTATTTGTATTTCAATTCCTGAGTAGCTTAGAGTATACTAATGTCAAATAGTTCAGGATGAATGCAATAAACAGTCCAAAGCAGAATTTGTAATCATGTAGTTTAATTTTCCCTGTGCAAAAGTCCAAGCCAGTCAGGTTGCAGTTCAGTTTTGTTGCTTTAGTTTTGAGTAAGGTAAAACAGGTTTGCATTCAAGAACTGAAGCAGAAATATTTAGCAGTCAGCAAATAGTGCTCTGTAGGAGGGGCAGTGCATGTTCTGGAGATCATTTTTAAGTACAGCTGTTGAATCTACCTACCTTTCAAAATTCCCCATTTTATATCCTTTATTGGGGGTGGGGGAGGGGGGGGGAGCGGGGTGGCATTACGTTATGCAGTACCTAAGATCACTTTTAACTTTTCTTACCATTATTAATGGGTTTATAGGGCATTGCATCGACATTATGTTTTAAGTGAAAAGGCAGCACAGATAATACTTATAAGCTTGAATATACATGCCATATGTGATTATACTGTAGTACTGTGCGACTAATATTTTATTGGCTGGAGATTACTGTTAGATATAAAATGGATATAATAGTTTAGGGGCAGGTTGTTAATAAGCACTTTGTGTATTATGCTAATTCATTATCAAAAAATTCGCATGAGGCAAAAAGAAAAATAACTTAATGTTTTTTATTTGTAACATTGTAAGTTAGATTTCATTCATAACTTTTTTAAACTTTCTTTAAATCGCTGAAACTAACAATTACAAAAGCAAAGTGCTTATTTGGCATGGAGAGTATTATTGTTCCATGTCGTTTAAATCAGAATTGATTTGTACAGTAAAACTTTTACCTGTCGTGCTCTTGAACTGTTAGAAGTGTCAGTCAATTAAATTAGGACAAAGTAAATTTTTAAAAGAATGTAGATTAGTGGACTAGAATTTCAACTACCCTTGGCTTTTGCCACACTATTAATTTTGATAGCATCTTAAATACTGAAATTGGCTGAGAGAAAAGAAGTGTTATTTACTAATAAGCATCTACCCATTCCCCAAAATAAAATAGAGCGAGGGTAATAAATGACTGGCACAAAGCAGTAATTCTATCGCATAGTTATGATGACATCATAAACACAGAGTAAAGCTTGAACAGTTCATGAGTATCTGGAGAAACCCGAGATTGAAATACTGTCTTAAAATCATTGCCAGATAATCATTCTTTGTAATATATTGTGCATACCTAAGATCACTTTTAACTTTCCTTACTATTATTAATGGCTTTATGGGGCATTGCACTGACGTTATGTTTTAAGTGAAAAATCAACACAGATAAAGTTTGAATGTATATGGCATATGTGATTATACTTTAGTGCTGTACTACCAATATTTTATTGGCTGGAGATTACTGTAAGATATAAACTACATATAGTAATTTAGGGGCAAGTTGTGTATTATGCTAATTCATTATCAAAAAATTCGCGTGAGATTGAAAATTATTTAAGGACTGATATATTGTCCTTTGTCAGTTTCTGTACATCTAATGGTTCACACATTTAAACATTTGATGGAAATACTTTGCACTGCATAGGCCTGCTCTATGGTTCCGGAGCTAATTTCTTTTCTATTTTGCATTTTGAAGTTGATATTATTTTGGAAGGATTGCCAGCAGTTAATGAAATAAATCACTGGGTGCTTTTCTGCAGAGTGTATATAAATATGTTACACTGTATAGTTAAACGTTTTTCCAATGTAACCTTTTGTCCAGATGTTTAATTAAAAACAACCTGCTTTCCAAAAACCACGCCAAATAAGAATTTACCAAATGTGTAAAGAACAAGACAGAATTCCTGATTGTGCTATCAGTATTAGAAAGGAAAGATATATTGGAAAAGTGTAGACTCAAATGTTACGATAGAGGAAACACAGGCTGATAAAATGTGGATGAGTCTCATTCTGTCCCATCAGAAAAATTGGCAAATGATGCAGACATTGACAGAGATAGTTTTTTATTCCCGAAAAGTGCAGCAGATTCTCACTGAGACGGATACACTGCACTGACAAAGGCCCTAAAGAAGAGTTTTTAACAATTTGGCCTGAGACTTTGTCATTCCTCTCTCTTACTTGCTCTCTCTTTCTCTCTCTCCTCTCTCGAGTTTATCCTCCCCTTCGTTTCAAATTTTCCTTCAGAAAATTTCAGCGACAGGGCTAAACCAATTTCTAGTTTTTGAAGAGAGAAAGCAGTGGCAAAATTGTATTTGCCATGGAAGATATCGTGTGTAAATGAGAGAGACTGTATAGTGGCAAAGTGTTCTCCTGTGGCCCAGCTAGTACAAGCTTTGTCCATATTGTCTCCTGCTTTTATATTAATTACAACTTGCATTATCAGCTGTGAGTCTGTAGACCAGCAAATAGAAAATACTGCCCCTGGAGACCTAGCTTCTTGTATCTATTTTTGTGCCCCTATTATTGTGCTGCACTCACTCTTTGGCAAGGCTTTTTCTCTTTAACTCTGCTTTTTAACTCAATTTGGAATGAGTTGGGAGCGCCATTCTTGCCTGCTGTTTGTTAATGTTGTGAATTACTACATGTGAACTGTACACCCTTAGATTACATGTTGTATGCAGTATCAAGGCAACTGTTACTACTGTGTTTTAAAGCAAAAGGGAACCCGTGCCTATTGATGGTAAGAGTTAGCTCAGACTGACATGTGGAGTTACCTATTCTGAAATGATATTTCTCATTGTTAGTAGAAATAAAGCTATTTTCCTTTCCTTGCATCCAGTATCCTAATCAAGGAAAATAACAATATTAATTGCAAAAAAAGATATGGTGAGCTTTGTTAATATAGAGGAGATATTAGTGGTTAATTAATATAAATTTTATATCTGCAGAGGGGAGCTGTAGCAATGGACAACTTAAAATAGCTTATAGTGCATAAAATTAACCAGCCTTGTGTGTCCGTTAAACCATCATCGAGGTAAACGTGTTGCATTTGTCTTGGTTCTGTAGAAAGGTTCTAGCTCTGCATTGTTGCAGGACAAATTTCACGTGGAGCTATTGTTTCTCCTCTTTTTTTCATTTAATTCTTTTAGCTCTTTATCTGATTACCATCCGGCAAACAGCTGACGCTAAGAGGCTGCAGTGGGCTGAAGAGTCTCTGCCTACTGTTTGCCTTCAGCTTGGAGCTATTTGAGTGGTTTCCCCGCTCAGAGATAAAAGGGACACTCGTAGGCACCAACCCAGAACCCAGGCAGAGGTTGCTGCATCCCTGAAGCGCGGTGGTTCTGCTTTTATTTTAAAGTCTGTACTAATTTGTTGCTGAGGTAAAGGCGTTCTGTGTCTAGTCAACATTCATCCTTCGCAAATTCATCTGGTTTATATTTCTACAATCAACTGCTCAATGGTAAAACTGTTGATTTGTGTAAATTTGTCTGTTTTGCTCCTGCACTTGGTTTGGTGTTCTGAATACCTCTAACAGTGTCTGGCTTTACATAACAGTTAAGATGTTTATATTTTTATAAATTGAATTGGTTTGCTGATTTATTTTAATTTTCCAACCCAATATTGTTATGAGCTGACACACCAGGGCGCCTCACAAGCCAAACTGTCTGTTTGGCAGCAGTGATAGCATGCAGGTGTCGAGTATTACAAATCTAGCCCAAAGGCTGATCTGTTTCACGTGTCCATTCTCTTCTTTTCCTCTGTGAGAGGAAATTCCATCTCTTCCCTGCCTTCATGTGGTGCTGATAAAGCCTTTCCTGTACAGTAGAAATCCTGTTTTCCTTTAAGTAGCGGCAGGGTATTGGGAACGACCAGGAAAGGGGAGGGGAACCAGGAGGAGAAAACATTCTGCTTTGCAGCCAAGCCCTGAGCTGTAACTTTCAGGCTTACGCATTTATCCATTTGACAACAGACTTTATAACTTCCTTTCTCAAAGGAGAAAAGAACTGCAGTAAAACAAGGAAAAGTAAATGTGTGTGTGCCTTCACTGGAGACCCTAATACCATCCGTGCCTATTAATTTGGCAGTAAAAACTTGATAACTTATGCTGAATTTTTATTAAAAAAAGATTGGTCCTACAGAGAAGGCCAGATCTAACTTTCAGCACAGAACTCTTTACAATGTTCATTCAACAACTATTTCTAAGATATTGAGAAAACAAATGTCAATTGGAAATTATTTGCCTCCCTGTATTTTGTTTTGTTAATTTATCTCCTTTTCTTGTTTTCTGTGTTTTTACTCGATTTGGAAATACCAACTGGAAACCATCCTTGGGGGCACCGATCTTCATATCAGAATCCATCGTCTTGGAACAGAGACCATGACGACGCGACATCGACGCACTCTGCCGGCACTCCCGGACCCTCCAGTGGGGGCCATGCTTCTCAAAGTGGGGACAACAGCAGCGAGCAAGGTAAGAGGGTTCATTCTCTCCTCACCCAAAAGTAGGCATGACGGAACAAACCCCCCCGTGCCCCCGGTCTGGTGACATTGCACCACGGTGCAAACACCAGTATCGGAGGGTGGGTGCAGAATCACAGAAAAAGCTGTCAGCGAAAGCAACTCTTTTCATTAAAAGAAAGTCAGTGACCTAAGTTGCATGGAGAAAACGGTATAGCAGTTAATTTGAATGTAGTGGTCACTGGTTATGTGACAAGTGATATGACAGACTTTTGTCTTTTAATCTGGATAATGTTTTACCGTAACACAGACCCAGTATATTTGGGTGACAGAAGTCACGTGTATAATATATATATATTTGCAACATTTAGCTGTTTTTCAGAGCAGTCCAGTTTGCTTTTACTCTATGAGCAGCTTGGTACACAAATTATTGTAGTATTGGGGCTGTTGCGGCTATTTGTGATGTTGAAACTAATAAATGCTGTGCAACTGTGGCACCGTTAAAGCCATGGTTTTAATTCAATTCCGTTTGGAAACAAAAAAATTCCTATCGTGTTGGTATTTATACATTTGTTTTCTCTGTCATTTCTGAAGATCCTGAAAACCTAATCTTTGAGAAGTATTGATTATTTAATATGCATAAGTTCAAGTGACCTGTAATCTGCTGAGCACTTATTGACTGTCTTCAGGGCTGAGTGCAGTGCTTTTCATAGATGCCACAGATCATGTTTAACATGGAAAGCTAGTGAATGTCATTTATCGAAGACAGAGTGTATTTTTTTTTAAGTTAATTGCAGTTTTTTTAATAGGTTAAAAAATTATGGAGGGAACAGAGAGTGGGGCTGATTGAATAGCAAGGGGGAGGCCATCTTCCACAGAGCTGTTTTGTGTGAGTCTCGGGTTTGACCTTCTGCTTTGCTCAGGAGCCTGATGCTTCATTTTTCACATTCTTGCAATTATGTTAACGCTTGAAGCATTTTTGACTCCGAGTCTGCCTGGAACACCAGGCATAACTCAGCACTGTGAGTTCTTATCCTTCTGCAGTTTCATTAGCAGGTCGCTTGAAATTCAAAACTGTCTGGTTGCAATGGGTCTGATGTGAGTTATGTTGGCAAGATGCAGACTGCACCATGGTGGAGATAGTCCGTGGTAGGGGTGGGGGCGGGGGAGTTGCGGGGGGGGGTGCAGTTGGCGTGGAATGGTGCTTCACTGAGTATGTGTGTCTATGTCTGTGTACATGTGTGTGTGTGCGTGTGTAATCAATTTCTCCTGTTCAGAGATGTTCAGATTTTAATAGTTCCTTGCAACTCTCCTCTTAAACAAACTAAATTAATTTTGCAAAGTTTATTTTGTGAGGCAAAGCCAACATCAGAGTTTTGCGCCTATTTGAAGAATACCGTAAACATGGAACGCTCAATGGGTTTCAGAGATAAAATCATTTGTGGCACCATAAAAGCGGGAATAGTTTTCAAAAGTATATTGCATGTGTGAGAGTCAAAGCAAAAACAGAAGTTTTGGACCAATATTGATTCAATTGTCACAAATTTATTGTGAATCACTCTAACCGTGCTGGATTTGAATGTAAACAAGTCTTATAAAAGCTTGTCAGATTCTGTTGTAATCATTTAGATTCTCAAGACTTTTACTACACAATGCAATTTGCATATTATAAGCTTGAAGGCAAAAAGTGGCAACATGGATTGAGTGATAAACACTTGTCAAGTTCAGGACAGACTTAAGAGGAAATCAAAAGGAACCAGTTTTAAATCTGAAAAAGTTATACATTTATTACTGGCTTTATACTCCTCTCCAAGTGGGGGTTTCTGTACAGAGATCTGTGGAATAATACATAGGCCACTGTTTCATATTTTTTTCAAAACATTTTTTTAATGGAAGACATAAATTACATTATTCCCATGAGGCGCTTGCAGCATCATGGGACTCCAGCACGTTGCACCTTCATTCAAAATTAGATACAGTGTGATATTCATAAAACCGGCAAAAGTATTGAACATGCATTACATTTTGACATTATAGAACAATGACATTACATGATTCACATCTGTTTATTCTATCATTTCTCTTTCCTGAGACATCAAATGCTCTCTGTGTAAAGTTTAATGTTAAACATAGTAATGAACAGGAGATCAAGCACTATATCAAAGATGTACACAAAACTAAAATAACTGGACATGCTCCTTTCACATACTACTCCCTACTTCTCCTGCACCAAACAGCTAAGTCCTCCCTATTTCCATTAAAAATTATACATCCGAGTTAATTTAGTGACACTTTTTATTTAACAATTCATAAATTTTTGATGTAAAATATTGGGGAGAAGACAAGATGTTTCATCTTGAACATTTTCAACAGGTTAATCCATTCGTGGGGCAGCTTCATTCCAGCCAATCCTCCCCCGCCACGTTAACAAGTACCTCCTTCCACTCTAACCCGCACTCCCTCGTCTTACAGCCACATCTCCCCTTTCAGATGGACATAGAAACTCTCTCATAAACACTCTCATGTTGACACTCTCCCTAGACAATCACCTGTAAACACTCTCCCGTAGGCACTCTCCCGTGGACACTCTCCCGTAGGCACTCTCCCGTAGACAATCTCCCGTAGGCACTCTCCCGCAGGCACTCTCCCGTAGACACTCTCCCGTAGGCACTCTCCCGTAGACACTCTCCCGTAGACACTCTCCCGTAGGCACTCTCCCGTAGGCACTCTCCCATGGACACTCTCCCGTAGACACTCTCCCGTAGACACTCTCCCGTAGGCACTCTCCCGCAGGCACTCTCCCGTAGACACTCTCCCGTAGGCACTCTCCCGTAGACACTCTCCCGTAGACACTCTCCCGTAGACAGTCTCTTATAGACAGTCTCTTGAAGACACTCTCGTAGACACTCTCTCATAGATACCCTCTCATAGACACTCTCGTAGACACTCTCTCATAGATACTCTCTCATAGACACTCTCGTAGACACTCTCTCATAGATACTCTCTCATAGACACTCTCCTGTGAACACTCTCCTGTGAACACTCTCCCGTACACACCCTCCCATAGACACTCTCCCATAGACACTCTCTCGTAGACACTCTCTCGTAGACACTCTCTCGTAGACACTCTCTCGTAGACACTCTCTCGTAGACACTCTCCCGCAGGCACTCTCTTGTAGACACTCTCTTGTAGACACTCTCCCGTAGACGCACTCCAGCAGACACTCACCCGTAGACACTCTCCCGTAGATACCCTCCCGTAGACACCCACCCGTAGACACTCACCCGTAGACACTCTCCTGTAGATACCCTCCTGTAGACACCCACCCGTAGACACCCTCCCGTAGACACTCTCCCATAGACACTCTCCCGTAGACACTCTCCCGTAGACACTCTCCCGTAGATACTCTCCCGTAGACACTCTCTCGTAGACACTCTCTCGTAGACACTCTCTCGTAGACACTCTCCCGTAGACACTCTTCCGTAGACACTCTTCCGTAGGCACTCTCCTGTAGACACTCTCCTGTAGACACTCTCCTGTAGACACTCTCCTGTAGACACTCTCCCGTAGACACTCTCCTGTAGACACTCTCCTGTAGACACTCTCCCGTAGACACTCTCCTGTAGACACTCTCCCGTAGACACTCTCCTGTAGACACTCTCCTGTAGACACTCTCCCGTAGACACTCTCCTGTAGACACTCTCCCGTAGACACTCTCCTGTAGACACTCTCCTGTAGACACTCTCGCGTAGACACTCTCCTGTAGACACTCTCCCGTAGACACTCTCCTGTAGACACTCTCCCGTAGGCACTCTCCCATAGATACTCTCCCGTAGGCACTCTCCCGTAGGCACTCTCCCGTGGACACTCTCCCGTAGACACTCTCCCGTAGACACTCTCCCGTAGGCACTCTCCCGTAGGCACTCTCCCGTAGGCACTCTCCCGTAGACACTCTCCCGTAGGCACTCTCCCATAGACACTCTCCCTTAGACACTCTCCCGTAGACACTCTCCCGTAGACAGTCTCTTATAGACAGTCTCTTGTAGACACTCTCGTAGACACTCTCTCATAGATACTCTCTCATAGACACTCTCGTAGACACTCTCTCATAGATACTCTCTCATAGACACTCTCTCATAGATACTCTCTCATAGACACTCTCCTGTGAACACTCTCCTGTGAACACTCTCCCGTACACACCCTCCCATAGACACTCTCCCGTAGACACTCTCTCGTAGACACTCTCTCGTAGACACTCTCTTGTAGACACTCTCTCGTAGACACTCTCTCGTAGACACTCTCCCATAGGCACTCTCTTGTAGACACTCTCTTTTAGACACTCTCCCGTAGACGCACTCCAGCAGACACTCACCCGTAGACACACTCCCGTAGATACCCTCCTGTAGACACCCACCCGTAGATACTCTCCCGTAGACACTCTCTCATAGACACTCTCTCGTAGACACTCTCTCGTAGACACTCTCCCGTAGACACTCTTCCGTAGACACTCTTCCGTAGGCACTCTCCTGTAGACACTCTCCTGTAGACACTCTCCTGTAGACACTCTCCTGTAGACACTCTCCTGTAGACACTCTCCTGTAGACACTCTCCCGTAGACACTCTCCCGTAGACACTCTCCTGTAGACTCTCTCCCGTAGACACTCTCCTGTAGACACTCTCCCGTAGACACTCTCCCGTAGACACTCTCCTGTAGACACTCTCGCGTAGACACTCTCCTGTAGACACTCTCCCGTAGACACTCTCCTGTAGACACTCTCCTGTAGACACTCTCCCGTAGACACTCTCCTGTAGACACTCTCCCGTAGACACTCTCCTGTAGACACTCTCTTATAGACACTCTCGCGTAGACACTCTCCTGTAGACACTCTCCCGTAGACACTCTCCTGTAGACACTCTCCTGTAGACACTCTCCCGTAGACACTCTCCTGTAGACACTCTCCCGTAGACACTCTCCTGTAGACACTCTCTTATAGACACTCTCTCGTAGACACTCTCCCATAGACATTCTCATAGAGTCATAGAGGTTTACAGCATGGAAACAGGCCCTTTGGCCCATCTTGTCCATGCCGCCATTTAAAAAAAAAACACCCCTAAGCTAATCCCAATTGCCCACATTTGGCCCATATCCCTCTATATCCACCGTACCCATGTAACTGTCTAAATGCTTTTTAAAATATAAAATTGTACCCGCCTCTACTACTACCTCTGGCAGCTTGTTCAAGACACTCACCACCCTCTGTACGAACAAATTGCCCCTCTGGACACTTTTGTATCTCTCCCCTCTCACCTTAAACCTATGCCCTCTAGTTTTAGACTCCCGTGCCTTTGGGAAAATATATTGACTATCTAGCTGATCTATGCCCCTCATGTGGTGTATATGGATTTCAGCAAAGCGTTTGATAAGGTTCCCCATGGTAAGCTTTTGCAGAAAATACGGACACATGGGATTGAGGGTGATTTAGTGGTTTGGATCAGGAATTGGCTAGCTGTAAGAAAACAAAGGGTGGTTGTTGATGGGAAATATTCATCCTGGAGTTCAGTTACTAGTGGTGTACCGCAAGGATCTGTTTTGGGGCCACTGCTGTTTGTCATTTTTATTAATGACCTGGATGAGGGCGTGGAAGGATGGATTCGTAAATTTGCGGATGACACTAAAGTCGGTGGAGTTGTAGACAGTGCGGAGGGAAGTGGCAGGTTACAGAGGGACATAGATAAGCTGCCGAGCTGGGTTGAGAGGTGGCAAATGGAGTTTAATGCGGAAAAGTGTGAGGTGATTCACTTTGGAAGGAGTAACAGGAATACAGAGTACTGGGCTAATGGTAAGATACTTGGTAGTGTGGATGAACAGAAGGATCTGGGTGTCCATGTGCATAGATCCCTGAAAGTTGGCACCCAGGTTGATAGGGTTGTTAAGGCGTACGGTGTGTTAGCTTTTATTGGTAGAGGGATTAAGTTTCGGAGCCAGCAGGTCATGCTGCAACTGTACAAAACTCTGGTGCGGCCGCATTTGGAGTATTGCGTACAGTTCTGGTAGCCGTATTATAGGAAAGATGTGGAAATGTTAGAAAGGGTGCAGAGGAGATTTACCAGGATGTTGCCTGGTACGGTGGGAAAATCGTATGAGGAAAGGCTGAGGGGCTTGAGGTTGTTTTCGTTAGAGAGAAGAAGGTTAAGAGGTGACTTAATAGAGGCATACAAGATGATCAGAGGATTAGATAGGGTGGATAGTGAGAGCCTTTTTCCTCGGATGGTGTTGGCTAGCACGAGGGGACATAGCTTTAAATTGAGGGGTGAGAGATATAGGACAGATGTTAGAGGTAGGTTCTTTACTCAGAGAGTAGTAAGGGCGTGGAATGCCCTGCCTGCAGCAGTAGTGGACTCGTCAACATTAAGAGCATTCAAATGGTTATTGGATAAACATATGGATGATATTGGAATAGTGTAGATTAGAGGGGCTTTAGATTGGTTCCACTGGTCAGCGCAACATCGAGGGCCGAAGGGCCTGTACTGCGCTGTAATGTTCTATGTTCTATGTTCTATTATTTTATACACCTCTATAAGGTCACCCCTCAGCCTCCTATGCTCCAGAGAAAAAAGTCCCAGTCTATTCAGCCTCTCCTTATAACTCAGTCCATCAAGTCCAAGTAGCATCCTAGTAAATCTTTTCTGCACTATTTCTAGCTTAATAATATCCTTTCTATAATAGGGTGACCAGAATTGCACACAGTATTCCAAGTGTGGCCTTACCAATGTCTTGTACAACTTCAACAAGACGTCCCAACTGCTGTATTCAATGTGCTGACCGATGAAACCAAGCATGCCAAATGCCTTCTTCACCACTCTGTCCACCTGTGACTCCACTTCCAAGGAGCCATGAACATGTACCCCTAGATCTCTTTGTTCTGTAACTCTCCCCAACGCCCTACCATTAACTGAATAAGTCCTGCCCTGGTTCAATCTACCAAAATGCATCACCTCGCATTTGTCTAAATTAAACTCCATCTACCATTCGTCAGTCCACTGGCCCAATTGATCAAGATCCCGTTGCAATTGGAGATAACCTTCCTCACTGTCCACTATGCCACCAATCTTGGTGTCATCTGCAAACTTACTAACCATGCCCCCTTTATTCTCATCCAAATCATTAATATAAATGACAAATAACAGTGGACCCAGCACTGATTCCTGAGGCACACCGCTGGTCACAGGCCTTCAGTTTGAAAAACAATTCTCTACAACCACCCTCTGGCTTCTGTCAAGAAGCCAATTTTGTATCCATTTCGATACCTCACCCTGGGTCCCGTGAGATTTAACTTTATGCAACAACCTACCATGCGGTACCTTGTCAATGGCCTTGCTAAAGTCCATGCAGACAACATCAACTGCACTGCCCTCATCTACCTTCTTGGTTACCCCTTCAAAAAACTCAATTAAATTTGTGAGACATGATTTTCCACTCACAAAGCCATTCTGACTGTCTCTAATCAGTCCTTGCATCTCTAAATACCTGTAGATCCTGTCCCATAGACATTCTCCTATAGACACTCTTCCGTAGACACTCCCCTGTAGACACCCACCCGTAGACATTCTCCCGTAGACACTCTCCTGTAGACACTCTCCCGTAGACACCCTCCCGTAGTCACCCTCCCATTGACACTCTCTTGTTGACACTCTCTTGTAGACATTCTCACGTAGACACTCTCGCATAGACACTCCCCAGTAGACACTCTCCTGTAGACACTCTCCCGTAGACGCACTCCAGTAGACACTGCCCCGTAGACACTCTCCCTTAGACACTCTCCCGTAGACACTCACCCATAGACAGTCTCCCGTAGACACCCTCCCATAGACACTCTCCCATAGACACTCTCTCGTAGACACTCACCCGCAGACACTCTCTCGTAGACACTCTCCTGTAGACACTCTCCAGTGGACACTCTCCCATAGACACTCTCTCGTAGACACTCTCCCGTAGACACTCTCCAGCAGGCACTCTCCCGTAGACACTCTGCCGCAGACACTCTCCTGGAGACACCCTCCCAGGCTCCCGCAGGCTTGCATGAGGATTGCACAGGTGATCTGTTCATTGAGAGAACTGTAAATTCCCTGAATGTCTGCAGAGTGTCAATGCCATGCCAGTACCCCACACAACCTCTCCCCACACTCCATTGTACTGCCAAAGTGCCCTGGCAGGGGTTCCCCTTTTGAACAAGTGGGTCCAAAGGAAGTATCCTGTCTTTCAAAGGTCTCATGTTCTGTCTTCGTCCTCTTCACACTGACCTTCCAGTGTTTTATTTCAAGGCTAACCTTTCCACCTACACTTGCTCCCGCTCACTGGTGCCCAGTTATTAACCCATTCCAGTTCACTCTATCTCAGGATCTATCGAAAATAGGGCAATGATTTGTACTGCTGCATTGAAGTGTGAGAGCAAGTCGTAGAATTAAGGCTGAGTGGCAAACTGCCCTTGTGGTCAACAGTTGGCCACTTAAGGGCCTCAATTGGCAGAGGGGCGTGTAACGGCTATCCCAGGCCTCATGTGTCTCAGCATAAAATTGCCAAGATGTCAGGGCAGACAAGAACCCAGCAGGAAGCCCATAGAACTATAGGATTCCTTCCGTACAGAAGGAGGACATTTAGCCCATCAAGTCTGCACCAGCTCTCCAAAAGAGCTTCTTACTCAGAACCTCCCCTCCACCCTATCCCCGTAATCCCACACATTTACCATGGCTAATCCCCCTAACCTACATATCTTGGGACACTTAGGGACAACTTAGCATGGCCAATCCACCTAACCTGCACATCTTTGGAGTGTGGGAGGAAACCGGAGCACCCAGAGGAAACCCATGCAGACATGGGGAGAATGCGCAAACTCCACACAGACAGTGACCCAAGACCAGAACTGAACCCAGGTTCCTGGCACTGTGAGGCAGCAATGCTAACCACTGTGCCACCATGCCACCACAAGTGACTGTCTCTCCTCCACTCCGTCTACTGCAGCTAAGCCTAAGGGAGCTAATGGGAATTATAAAAGGAGGTTGTGGAACAAGGATTAACAGCTAGTGAAAAATGTAAGTAGTAGCAGATGAGTGACAGTGCAGTGCACGGCCAGGTTCATAAACTGACTTTGTGAGCAAGAGAGTGAAGGATAAAAAGAGAAGGAAAGGAATACACTTTCTTCAAGGCCACCAGCCTTGCCACATCCAATGCTGCATGCTCTGTCTTTCTGCAAATTACTGGACGAAAATGTTAGAAACCGTGGAATGAATTACCTCGAAAACCCATTAAAAATCTGAATAGAACTGTATCTTCCTCTCCCTCCTCTGAAACGGTGAATATCCCATTGATCATTGATTACTTTCCCTGTAATCTAGAGACCCAGGATTATGCTTCGGCGGACCCGTGTTCGAATCCCATGGCAGATGTTGGAATTTGAGTTCAGTAAAAATCTGGAATTTAAAAATGATCACCACGGAATCATTGTCGTAAAAATTCATCTAGTTCTGCCGTCCTTAACTAGTCTGGCCTACATGTGACTCCAGACCCACAGCAATGTGGTTGACTCTGAGATGGTCCAGCAAGCCACTCAGTTTAGGGGAAATTAGGGATGGACAACAAATGCCCACATTCCATGAAAGAATTAAAAAATATACACTAACTGTGGTGCTTTTATGAATAAATATCCATATAAGTTATCTAAATTAAACGGAACACGGCTAATGTCTTTAACATAACAATGATTTCAGGTGCAGCACAACACCTGACAGGTTTCAGTTTCTCCTGTTTCTAACAGGATGTTCATGCAAAGTTAAGTAAAGATAACTCCAAAATGAAAATTAATTTTCTGTAGAATTGCTTACCATACCTGGGAGCGAGAGATTCCCAGCACCATCTGTGTAATACATCCATTGTGGGAGAGGTTAATTGTCCTTCGCAATGTGGTGACCATTATTCTGTGCCCTGTTGCTACAGAGTTCATGTCCTGTGCAGTTCAACCGCTCGCCTTCCATTCCAAGCTAAAACTATGTGGAACAAGTTGATTGCACCTGGGGGATACAATCATAGCTTTGGACCAAAATCAAATTCTATCTGGACAAAGAAATATCTACAAGAGACTGAAAAGTCATTCATGATCTCATCCTATTATAAATTTCTAAACATGAGCATGTGGAGATGATCAGATATGCATGCGTTCTGAATCTCTATTATTCTTCAGTAAAAACATCTTTGAGTACTTATTAGAACTAATGAAAAATTATTTCCCAGGAGCTGGCTTAATCCACTTAATAATTTTTTTGATTATTGCGTGATGGGCTAGGAGCAATACATTATTAAGACAGAAGGGAAATATATTTAAAGACGTTAAAATTGGTACTTGAATACAAAGTTATCACACATCACTACAGATGGAAACCAACCAGAAACTGACAAGCACAATCTGCAAAATTTCTTGACCAAATAAGATTCGAACGGTACTGATTCATAACAAGCCAACTTCCACACAGATCCACTTTAGTAAGCAGAATCTTACCTTCTGAATTTCATGATATAATAGCCCTGAGCCCGAAAACATTTTTATTATTCAACTTAATCTGAACAGCGCTACGGGTGATAAGTTAGTCTTTAAACAAAACACTGACATGAATATTTGTCCAACATTAACATTATCCAGATAACTTATTAAATAACTGCAACACTCAATTGCATATTTTCAAACATCAATTTTACATCCTAGTTTAACATGGTGGGGACTGTTACAATACATTAGATCCCATTGATTCCTTATACTCAGTACTAGCGAATTGGAGAATACACAAGCTCACTATAATTGAAGCGTTCTGTGTACCATTTGTGACTCGAGTGTTTGTATTTGTTGAGTTATGGGTTGAAGGCTGGTGCAAATAATAAAATATTTTCATAAATATATAGACTTACAGGAAAACATAATATTTGCAACTATTACGATGCCATAAGTGGTTCGAGATGTGGCTCGATCTGATTTACTTTAAATTTTAAAAATGAACATCATCTTTCTATGTGTAATCTTACCCTGTTAATCGGTCTTCTGAGATTACCTTCTCCTTAAAAGCTTAAGGATCCCAACGCCATTGATCAGATAATAGTAAACTCATGACATTTGCAGCCATACATTTGAAGTTTTTAAATGACTACAACATGTGCATCACTGGGCCATCGAGTTTTTCGCGATTGATAAATGCAATCTAAGGAACAGCCTCTTTTAAAACTGCAGGAATCAGAAATGTTCCTTTTCTAACACCGAGCCATGTGGGTAAATCAGCATTTTAAAAACATTTTTGTGAAACACTTGTGTGAAAATTTTGCACAACTGGACAAACAAAGTATTTGTCATTTGTACCAGTTACAGTTCCAGTGTAGATCTTTGCGAAATGTTAAAGGGGATTACTACAGATGCATTTATTTCCTTTTGGTCCTGTAACGGATTCATATAGCACCATATTGCTCACCATTTTAATGTGAAGCTGTTTAAATAAACTAACGTTTAAATCAGAGTTAATGTTTTTGGTTGATGAAAGGTAATTGACCTGAAACATTGGGGAAGCTTTTTATAGGCAAGGGAAGGTGGCTTTGGGTCCACGCGGAGTGTTAAATATCGTAATGGTCACACTGACATCAGGTCAGGGTTCTTAGTGTTAGGGGGACTAGCAGGGTAAAGACGTGGGGTTACGGGGATTGGGGCTGGGTGGGATTGTGGTCGGTGCAGGCTCGATGGGCCAAATGGCCTCCTTCTGCACTGTAGGGATTCTATGAATACTGGACTATGATTCTATGAAATTGAGGAAATCTAGCTATTGAAGTTAAAATTGGGTTTAAGTCCGTTTCCTCTGTTTAGAACTCTTGTGTGGGACAGGGCTCTTTAAAAAATACTTCTGTTTTTGAGTTGAGTATTTGCGAACAGTAATGCTTTACATCGACTCCAATCCCACAGTGTGTATACATTTAAAACGTAAACACCTCCGACTTAAATTAAATAAGAGCCCTGGAGATGCACAGCGCAGATATTTTAGATAACTGTGGTCTGGTTCTGTGAAATCCTTTCATGTTTTATTTTGGTGGGTGAATGCACGACAGTAGCGGTAAATAGTTATACTGGAATCTGTTGGAGTTGCTCCCCAAGTTCAGTACACCAATTTGAACTTAGGATTCTACGACAAATAGTAAAACAAAAAGATCTAGTTAATCATTAGCTATGCATGGGAGAACAATCGATGTTGACAGGGATGGAGTTCGATTGTTGTAAAGGGACATTTTTACGAATCATTTTTTTGTTAGGTCATTTTGTACTCTTTGTGGCAATTGAGTGACCCTCGTACTGTGAATGGACAGAGACTGGTGTCAGGCTGAGACTATCGTGCAAAGAGCTGATAATCTAGCTTATCAACTATCACACATTAAAATGACCTGTCCTGTTGAAGCTTCATTTTAGATGCACTGAATTGCAGGCAATAAGACTTTCTGTAGTTCTAGCAAGGCTGTAATTAATCCTAAATGCTCCCTCCCCAGGGGAACAGAAAAACATTTTACATTTGTGACTATTTTATAATTTCCTTTCTCATTCATGTTTTATTAATCAAACTTACAAGTGAATAAGGTAGTGTTTCTCCGAGAGTTTTATACCAGGATGACAAATTAGGGGCACACAGTGGCACAGTGGTTAGCACTGCTGCCTCACAGCGCCAGCGACCCAGGTTCAATTCCAGCCTTGGGTCACCGTCTGTGTGGAGTCTGCACGTTCTCCCCGTGTCTGCGTGGGTTTCCTCCGGGTGCTCTGGTTTCCTCCCACAGTCCAAAGATGTGCAGAATAGGTTGATTGGCCACGCTAAATTGACCCTAGTGTCAGGAGGATTAGCAGGGTAAGTATGTGGGGTTACAGGTATAGGACCTGGGTGGAATTGTGATCGGTGTAGACTTGATGGGCCAAATGGCCTCCTTCTGCACTGTAGGGATTCTATGATTAGATTATGACCTTCCACACAGCTATCTGCTGTACCATTTTCCACCTCCCCTCTCCCCCGCCTCCCTAGCCTTCTGCCTACTCGAGCCCTCATTCCTTCACTAATGCTTTACTCCCAAGAATGTGCCTCCTTTCTCCTTATTCCCCTTCCCAATCACTCTCTGGCTCTCATCAGGTGACATAAACACCCGGAGAAAGATCTTGTCATTGACCTCACCCTCACCCTCTGTCCCTCCATTTTCACCCAACATTCAGCCCAGATCTAACTTCCATTCCAATTCTCAGATCCTCAGTGACATCTTTGCCTCTCAACTTCACATCCAACTCTCTCAAAGTTCTCTGTGTGAACCTCTCCAGTCCTGCTTTACCCTGTTTTTTTAATTCATTTGTGGGACATGGGCGTCGCTGGCTGGGCCTGCATTTATTGCCCATCCCTAGTTGCCCTTGGAGGGCAGTTGAGAGTCAACCCCATTGCTGTGGCTCTGGAGTCACATGTAGGCCAGACCAGGTAAGGACAGCAGATTTCTTTCCCTAAAGGACATTAGTGAACCAGATGGGTTTTTCTGACAATCGACAATGGTTTCATGGTCATCTGTAGATTCTTACTTCCAGATATTTTTCATTGAATTCAAATTCCACCATCTGCCATGGCGGGATTCGAACCTGGGTCCCCAGAACATTAGCTGAGTTTCTGGATTAACAGTCTAGTGATAATACCACTAGGCCATTGCCTCCCCTGTTAATGAACCAAGGTGAGCTTGGCCAAAGTTGCAAATGATTTCCTCCTTGACTATCACTGTGGTCCTCCCTGTGCCCTTCACAGTTGAGCTATGATGGTCACGCCATCCTCCTCCTCTGTTGTCAAGCTCTGTGAAATTGCTGTAACAGGATTCCATCCCATCTATACAAACACAGTTGGTGGATCTCTAATGGTCATTTCTCTTCTCACTCCACACAGTCACCTTTTAAAGCCACAAAGTCTCTCTTGGTTCCCCTCCCGCTCCTCCTCCACACACTTCCAGTCAGTGACGCCATCAGCGGACATGGCAACAATTAACAAGGTGCTTGGTGCTAGGTGGGCCCTGTTTTCTCAACCCCATCAGTTTCAAACCCTACACCCTGCCTGTCAGCAAACATGTTTATTGCCTCCAGTGCATCATGACATGCTGTTGCCCGACCCCAGTTCCTCTGTTGTTAAGATATAAGAGCAGAATTAGGCCATTCGGCCCATTGAGTCTGCACCAACATTCAATCATGGATGATAAGTTTCTCAATCCCATTCTCCCACCTTTTTCCCGTAACCTTTGGTCCCCTTACCAATCAAGAACCTATCTATCTTTGTCTTAAAGACACTTAATGACCTGGCCTCCTCTGTGGCAATGAGTTCCACAGATTCACCACCCTCTGGCTGAAGAAATTCCTCCTCATCTCAGTTCCAAACGGTCGCCCCTTTACTCGAAGGCTGTGCCCTCGGATCCTACTCACTCCTACTAATGGAACCATCCTTCCCACGTTGCGTCTATCATCTCTGAACATAATTATTCCAATACCCTCCTTCCTACCCTCCCATTCTCCACAGAATTCAACTTGCTGCACAATGGAAAGATTTCCACGATAGTGTGACAAAAATATACTGACAGAAAGTAAGGTGTAGGGAAGTACTTCCTTTTTACCTCATATATTTCTTAGGATTGTCAATCAATTGCAGATAACATGTTAATTTGACTGGCGATTCATTTTTGCACATACGTTAATACTGGAAGTTACAAATTGAAGAATTTTCTTCTTTGAAGACACAAGCTTTGTCCTCTGAAGTTCTTTCTCTCCCAACACTTGCCCATTTCATAGAATCATAGAATCTCTACAGTGCAGAAGAAGGCCACTCGACCCATCAAGTCTGGACTGACCACAATTTCACCCATGCCCTATCCCCGTAACCCCATGCATTTACCCTGCTAGTCCCCCTGACACTAAGGGGTAATTTACCATGGCCAATCCACCTAACCCACACAACTTTGGTGTTTTGCATCTATTTGCTGGCAATCTCCTTTTACACTTCCACTCGCTTTCTCTGAGGACACACTTGACCCTGGCATGGCATTTCCAGAAGTTCTTAATTGAAATGGGAAACTAGTATGTGGGGAGGGATTCACAGCTCTGAGTTTGTGCTCCATACTACTTCATGCCACCTCGGATGAGAGTGGGTGGGATTTTACGGCCTTGCTCCAGCGAGACCGGTTAATCTTGCCCGAGGACAACGGACATTTCCATTGTCTGCTCCTCATCTGCTCTGATTCCGTGGCGGTTGGGATGGTAGAATTTCGACAGGTGTGTTCTTTAAGGGGGGATGGGCAGAATTCGTCCATCGCCTGGGTGATGGATTCAATGGTGGGCAGGGGAGGGGAAGAATTTGATGGGAGTACAAAAATCAGTTTCACAGCAGTGTGAATTTCCCATGGGATCCTCCGCTGGTGTCAGCTATGGTGGATCGGGAAACCCGCTGGAGGTCAGCGTGAAACTGATAGATTAAGGGCCAACCGGAATCTTTCTTTCAGCCACATTTGATTCTCCGCAACGCCAGTGGGAAAACACGCCAGTGCAACACACATCTGGAACAATGTGGTGTGTACATTGTTCACCTGAACAATGAGTGAGGCTGCCTCCAGAGTTCAGGCCAGAGGCTGCCAGTGACCCTGGAACACCAGTGCGGGGGGGAACATCTACAGGTGGATCTTCATGCTTCAGTCTCATTGAGGAGGTATATCTCCCACCCTCAGAGTGATCCTGGAGGTTCACCTTCATTTTCAGGAGCTCCATCCTCGTTCTTCTGCCGTGGGTCAGTGATGCTAGGCGCTGTTCCAATATGGCGGTCAGTTAGGATGGTGAACAGCGCACCATTGGGACTGCCCTGCGGTGGAATACAGCACAAAACACCCGATGGCACAATTAATGAGGTCGGGGTCAGAAAAGATGGCGTGTTTTCTTGCCGGCCTCCACAGTGGGAAATTCTCCACATTCCCATCCCGCTTTTGTCCCAGATGGGAGAAATCTACCTGATGGCTTTTTCTACATTCAGGTCTACAACACGCTAATCATTTTCACCACCATTTTTGCAAAGAGCAAATCATAAAGACCTCAGGAAAGTTAATCTTTAACTTGCTATATGCTGTGCAGTTAGACCCTTCATTGGCAATTGATAGGATATGGATTCCAGGTCACTTTGATTGCAAGTCATAAATTCCCAGGCTCCACCACACTGGCAGAGGGTGGGAGCATTGGCACAGACATACCAGCAGTGGTTCATCCTGACCTATTATCCTTCTTCACCTGGTGTCTGTTGTCTTAAACCGACATAGAATTAAAACTTCCTCTGCTGTCCTGCCTGAGAATCCCCTAGAATGTGACAGAACAGAGCACTTGTGTCCAGATACCAACCTTGAGTACAGTCATGACCACATGATCGGGTGGCTTTGACGAGGGGACCAGTGACCATACATGAAACACCTGATGTATTAGATAATGCACTTTGATATACTACCAGTATATCCACAAATAGGAAAACTGAGTTCTTATGCTGAGTTGTACTGAAGTACATTTTGTATTTGGAATGATAAATAATTCTTCTATAAACATTCTAAATATTAAAAGCCACACATATTTCGAAAAGCTTAATCTCATTCTCTTTGGGCTATGACCACATGAACTGAATCTTTCCACTTATCGAATCTTATGGCCGCAATTTTCCGAATGTCACACGCCCCAGCACCGCTGCCAGCGAGAACGGAGAATTCGGCGCTCAGCCAAATCTCCACTCTCTGCAGCGGAACTGGAGAATCCCAGCCACTGATGAGGTCGGAGAATCACAGCCATTTTCTTCGTGTTACCAGAAGTTGGAAATAACGCACTTTAGACTCACAGGGCAGGATGTTCCGGCCACGCTCGCCTCAAGACTGGACATTCCCGCCCAAGGTCAACGGATCTTTCATTGGTCCATGTCCTGCCCACTACGATTCCCGTGGCGGGTGGGATGAGAAAATTCTGGAACTTCACTGAGTATACTGTCAAGGAATTGTCCGTTGATCTCGGGTGGGAATTTTCGGTCTCACTCGAGCGAGGCCATGAACTCCCTCCCATTCAGCTCATGACTGCAGTGTGATATTGAACATGGAACCCTGTTTTCACATGACACTTCGCTTGGAGCTCTTTACAAATAATATAACAATAAAATACCCTCTCCTTCTGCAAAAAAATAAAGTGTTCTGTATCATAGAGTCATAGAGGTTTACAGCATGGAAACAGGCCCTTCAGCCCAACTTTGCTATGTCACCTTTTTTTAATCACTAAGCTAATCCCAATTGCCCGCATTTGGCCCATATCCCTCTATACCCATCTTACCCATAAAACTGTCTAAATGTTTTTTAAAAGACAAAATTGTACCTGCCTCTACTACTACCTCTGGCAGCTTGTTCCAGACACTCACCACCTTCTGTGTGAACAAATTGCCCCTCTGGACCCTTTTGTATCTCTCCCCTCTCACCTTATACCTATGCCCTCTAGTTTTAGACTTCCCTACCTTTGGGAAAATATATTGACTATCTAGCTGATCTGTGCCCCTCATTATTTTATAGACCTCTGTAAGATCACCCCTCAGCCTCCTACGCTCCAGGGAAAAAGTCCCAGTCTATCCAGCCTCTCCTTTTAACTCAAACCATCAAGTCCCGGTAGCATCCTAGTAAACCTTTTCTGCACTCTTTCTAGTTTAAAAATATCCTTTCTATAATAGGGTGACCAGAACTGCACACAGTATTCCAAGTGTGGCCTTACCAATTTCTTGTACAACTTCAACAAGATGTCCCAACTCCTGCATTCAATGTTCTGACCAATGAAACCAAGCATGCTGAATGCCTTCTTCACCACTCTGTCCACCTGTGACTCCACTTTCAATGAGCCATAAACATGTACCCCTAGATCTCTTTGTTCCATAACTCTCCCCAACACCCAACCATTAACTGAGTAAGTCCTGCCCTGGTTCAATCTACCAAAATGCATCACCTCGTATTTATCTAAATTAAACTCCATCTGCCATTCATCAGCCCAATTGATCAAGATAGTTCCAATCGTTAATGTTTTTTCTCAACTCCAAAAGACTAGTAATAAACTTTTATAAATAGTCTGAACCCCTGAACAGTCTGTTATAGTTTACTTTACTCAGTATATTATTCATGGTATTGCTTCGATGATACGTTCATTATTCTGAGTGGTGAGTTAGCACGCTGCGTTGTTCTTGGTGTTGGAGTCGTGCTTGATGTTGCTGATTTTCTGTCACTTGCTGGTGAAGTTGGTGATGTTTCACCGTTTGTTAGTTACGCTGTCGATGTTGTCCCGCTGATGAGTGATGCTGCTGTTGTTGATAATCCTTTCTGCTTTCCCAATATCAGGCGTAGGTCAAATATGGACTCTTGTTCCTTCTCCTTTGCTTACCGGATTCACTCTCAATGATGTATGACCTTGCATCCTCCTGCGTCAGCACTTTTGCTAAGTTCCAATTTTTTCATGATTGGATCCTGTCCATGTACCGTTTGTCCTTTCAACAACTCAGCCAGTGATTTGGCATTGCGAGTTGACGTGTTGACCTCATTCTGCCTGTGAATCAGTGAGTTGTCTTACTTTCTCCTGGTCCCTGGGAGGAAGTTGGTGGAGTTGTCTCAGACTCTCTTCCATTGAACAGCAGTGCAGGTGATTTCATGTCAGCCTTGAGATGTGTAACTCAGAGTGACAAACGGCAAAACTTGTGTCGCCCTTTGTCTCTCAGCATTTCATGAGGGCTTTCTATAAACCCATGTCCCCTTGGGTAACGTGGTGGTGATGTTAAACCCGTTCTGTTGAGTGAATTCCTCTGTTCTGTGGAGGTGAATTGGGTTCCATGTCTCGTGTTATTAGTAATGCTGAGATTAATGTTGTTGCTCTCAAAGTTTTCATCTTTTGGATATAAGGGAAATTTTGAGTAACAGTCTGTAACTATGAGATACCATTCTTGATAATGTGTGAATAAATTGGCTGCCAGAGAATGCCATGGTCTGGGTGGTACATCAGTAGCTATCATCTCCTTTTTCTACTGTGTATTTCTGCACTTCTGCATACATAACATGCAGACACTATTCTTTAGATGTATGTGTCTATGCCTCTCCAATACGCAGCTGATCTGGTTCTGAGTTTACACTTACTCATTTCCATCTGGTCGTCTTGCATTTTTGGGTGAGGTTTTTCCTGCATAGTTTTGGTCTGATTATCCTGGATCCAGTTAGCAGAACACCAAGTTCTAACAAGATGCCATCTCTGATAGACCAGTAGTGCCATATTGCTGGCTGTGTTTGCTGTATTTTATCAGGCCATCCCTGGATCGTTTGCTAAGCGAGCATCTGTAACTCTTTGTCTTTGCTGCTATTATTGCTAATTTGACTCCATTTCAGTGGTGTTACATCGACTCAGTGATGGATCTGTGTACCTGGATTTTTTTGTCTCATGTTTATTATGGTGCTGGCACCATCGTTCTTCCCGGATTTTTCCTCAGAATGAAATCATACCTCAGGAACCTTAAGCTCTTTCTGGATCTCCACACAGATTTCTGTTTGTAGATTTGCTCCAGATGATCTGTCTCCACGGTGAACTTTCTCCCAGAGATATGTACAGAATCCTTCACCTCCATATGCGAGTGCCAAAAGCTCTCTCTCTATGTTGGCCTAGCTGATGTCAGCCTTTCTTTCTCACACAACTTCATAGAACCATCGAATCCCTGCAGTGCAGAAGGAGGCCATTCGACTCATCAAGTCTGCACCAGCTCTTACCCAGGCTTGCCCCATAACCCCACGTATTTACCCTGCTAATTTCCTAACCTATATATCTTGAGACACTAAGGGGCAATTTAGCATGGCCAATCCACCTAACCCACACATCGTTGGGACTGTGGAAGAAAACCAGAGCGCCCGGAGGAAACCCACTCAGCGAATGTGCAAACTCCGCACAGACAGTGACCCAAGGCTGGAATTGAACTGGGGTCCCTGGCGCTGTGAGGGAGCAGTGCTATCCACTGCGCCACCATGCTGCCTTTGTCTCTCTGCATACTACTTCCTTTAGTTTGTTGAAACTCCTCTTATGTGTTTCTGACCACTGGTACACGACATCTTTCATCAGCTCTTGTAGAATTGCTGAGTGTTCTTACATGTGAGGTACGAAAGAACATCTACTGAACCAAACCAAGGGAACTTCTCAGCTCCATTGTGTCATTTGGAGCTTCCATCTCAGAGAGAGTTCTCCCTTTTCCAGGATTTGGCTTCACTCTGTCAGGTGTGTACCCCATTCCGAAGAACTGGCATTCTGTCACCTTCACGGTGCATTTGTCTGTGTTGAGCCTGATCCCAGTTTTCCTGGTTCTCTCCATGACTTCCAAGTAAATGATGGTCATGTTCTTTTCCATCAATACTGTAGATGTGGATATCATCAGCTGTGCCGACTGCTCCTTTGCATTTTCGGCACATCTCAGCTACTTCCTGCTCCACGGACCCTGATTCACTTTCAAGCTGAAAGGTAGATGCAGGAATTTGTATTGGCCAAAGGTGTGTTCAGTGTTGTCAACCGTCAGGCTGCATTGTCAGGCACAGCTTCCCGTTTTCACACCAATTTTGCTGAAAACCTTGGCCCCTGCCAGTGTTGGCAATCTCTGCCAGTGTTGGAATCAGGTAATGATCCATTTTTTACGGCTTAATTAAAATCTTTGGGATCCAGGCAAATTCTAATCCGTCCATTTGGCTGTTATATCATTTATCATATCACATCTACAGTGCAGAAGGAGGCCATTCAGCCCATCGAGCTTGCACCAACAACAATCCCACCCAAACCCTAGTTACCCTGCTAGTCCCTCTGACACTAAGGGGCAATGTAGCCTGGCCAATAACCTAACCCACACATCTTTGGACTGTAATAAGAAATGGGTCTCTCCCCGTGATAGGATTTATCCAGTTCATAGGCTCAGTGACTCTGGAGATCACTTTCTTTTCTTCCCTCTCCCGGAGTTATGCTTTGAGCTTTCCTTTTAGTTTTTTTCGTACTTTACCTGGAACTGTCACATCCGACCATATCATGCAGCCGGGTGGTTCACGTGGGTGGGATTCTCCAGACCCGTCTGTGGCGGGACCTGTTGCGAGCGAGAATGGAAAATTTGATGTTCCAGCCAGAACTCCATTCACTTTCAGCGGCGCCAGAGAATCCCAGCCGCGAACGAGGACCGAAGATTTCGGCCAATGTCTGTCATTTCCTCAAACATCATTGTCATCTTCCAAGGTATAGATATATTGGTTTATTTTCTCATTCGTCCTGTTGCTCTGTCTCCGATAATTCCTTTACCATCGTGTTTCTTCATTCTGCATGTCTTTTCTTAGTGATTTGGCGTTCCAAGCTCTGCAGTTTGATCTGTATGCCGGTCATTTTCTTCTATTTGTGAACTCATATGATCACCCACAGCTCTTGCACGTCCTTTTTTACTGTGTCAATCCTGCTGCCTTACTCTTGACAGCTGGAAGTTAGTCATTTCAGAAATCAGTGCCTTCATCCGTCTACTTGTGGCTTCATGTCTAGAACAAAGAACAAAGAAAAGTACTCACCTGAGGAAGGAGCAGCGCTCTGAAGGCTTGTGCTCCCAAATAAACCTGTTGGACTTTAACCTGGTATTGTGAGACTGCTTACCAATGAAAAACACAGCACAGGAACAAGCCCTTCGGCCCTCCAAGCCTGTGCCGATCATGATGCCCTAACTAAACTAAAAAGAAGAATCCACTGCCCTTACTCAGACAGTATCCCTCTATTCCCTCCCTATTCATGTATCCATCCAGATGTTCTCTGGCAATGTCTGCAGCTTGGTCTTGTGAACTTGTCCTTTCCAATTAATCCTCCTGTACTCAAGAGTGTGCAGAGCCCCAAATGAGCTGATCCAGCAGATTTTCGTCTGTGTCCTTAACTGTACATTTTCTGGCCGTGTTTCTCAATGCAAAATTGTCGGCAGGCTCACCTGATTCCTGTCTCAAGTCTTGAAATTCATAATGGTAGGTCTGATGATTTGATTTCAGCTGGAAATGTGCGCTGAATTTTTCAAAAATGTTGTCTGGGTTTCTGCTATCATCCTTACTCAACTCCCAGCTATTTATTTAAAAAAAACCTTTCCTGCCCACAAAAAATGAGGCGAACTAGTGCCTTTTAGTAAACTATTGGCTGTCATCCTGCCTTATTGTCTACACTTCTCAAATGCCTCTACAAGATCATTCGCCTCCTAATTCATTGGGGGCTGGAACTATGTGCTTATTGCTTTGGCGGCAGCCATTTTGTTTTTTGCGCAATTCACTTGGGTTTCTCTCTCTTTAGCACTAATGTGGATTGATTTCTCAGCCTAATTCAGAGTTAAATGTGTTTGAAATGTGTGGGTCTTTACTCAGAGACAGCCTCTGCCACCATGTTATATCTGCTGGTTCCCATAAGTTCGAAATAATGAGCCTTTAGATTCAAGAGCCAGGAGCTCTAATCGAGTGCATTTCTTCCTGCTGTCAATGTTACTGATACATTGTTACTCAACATGTGACTCCAACGCGGCATTGACTGTCGCAGCCCGGGGTGTATATTCACATGACAATAATATAACAATACAACATAGACTGTTTCCCCTGCTCAGGTTTGCAACAAGTTTTTTGTTTTGTGCCAATTCCATTCCCTCCCTTTCAAAAGCTCCCATTGGTTATGGCAGACCTCTGCAATCCCACCCTAGTGAGTATTCTTTATGTGTAAAGGGATGGCTCGGTAGTACAAGTGGTTAGCACCGCTGCCTCACAGCATCAGGGACCCCGGTTCAATTGGGTGACAGTTTGTGCGGAGTCTGCATATTCTCCCCGTGTCTGCGTGGGTTTCCTCTGGGTGCTCCAGTTTCCTCCCACACTCCAAAGATGTGTGGGTTAGGTTGGTAAACTTGCCCCCCCTTCCAGTGGCAGGGGGATTAACAGGGTAAATACGTGGGGTTACGGGGATAGAACCTGGGTGGGACTGTGGTCAGTGCAAGCTCGATGGACCGAATGGCCTCCTTCTGCACTGTGGGAAATGTACGGAAGTCGCCATAGTCCCAGATGACCATAGGCTGATGGTAATTTAACCTGAGGATCACCACAGCTCAAGAGAGGGGCAAACAGCGAGGTTATGTTGCAGCTGTATAAGGTGCTGGTGAGGCCGCACCTGGAGCACTGTGCATAGTTTTGGTCTCCTTACTTGAGAAAGGATATACTGGCACTGGAGGGGGTGCAGAGGAGATTCACTAGGTTGATTCCGGAGTTGAGAGGGTTGGCTTATGAGGAGAGACTGAGTAGACTGGAGCTATACTCATTGGAATTCAGAAGAATGAGGGGGGAATCTTATAGAAACGTACAAGATTATGAAGGGAATGGATAAGATAGAAGCAGGGAAGTTGTTTTCACTGGCAGGTGAAACTAGAACTAGGGGGCCTGGCCTCAAAATAAGGGGAAGCAGATTTAGGACTGAGTTGAGGAGGAACTTCTTCACACAAAGGGTTGTGAATCTGTGGAATTCCCTGCCCAGTGAAGCAGTTGAGGCTACCTCATTGAATGTTTTTAAGGCAAGGATAGATAAATTTTTGAACAGTACAGGAATTAAGGGTTATGGTGAGCGGGCGGGTAAGTGGAGCTGAATCCATGAAAAGATCAGCCATGTTCTTATTGAAAGGCAGAGCAGGCTCGAGGGGCCAGATGGCCTACTCCTGCTCCTAGTTCTTATGTTGCCTTTGTGAATAACCTCAGCCCATACAGGAATTGAACCCACGCCTTTGGTGTTACACTGAATCACGAACCAACTGTCCAACCAACTGAGCTAAACCGATCCACAAAAGTTTATGTGGAACAATGCGCTGCCAGTCATTTCCGCCATGGATTCCCTCATGACCAAGACTAAGGCTGCCCTCACTCAAAGTCCACCCTGCCACTATTACTGTTAACACATCAGTAAAATCAAAAGAGATTATCTGGTCAAGGTCACATTTCTGTCTGTGGGATCTTGCTGTGCACAATTTGGTTGCTCTGCTTCTTCCCTCACAGCAATGACTATGCTGGAAAAATATTTGGGCGGAATTTTCCAGCCGTGCACGCGGGCAGGGATTTTCCAGTCCCGCTGCAGCGAACCGGGATTTGGCTGAGTGCCAAATTCTCTGTCCTCACGGGCGGTGGGGAGTAAGCGCCCGGAAAATCCCAGCCTTTATTTGGTTGTAAAGCATGTTGGGGCACCCTGAGGTCATGGAAGGCGCCACACAAGTACTAGAGCTATTGCTCTTTTCTTGTTGAAGTTCCAGTTTCAGAGATTTGTGGTAACCTCACCTTCCCGCCGCCTCCCCCCCCCCCCCCGCACACTACTCTCCTGCCCCAGGTGAGCTGTCTTTCCCCCCCGCCACCTCCCCCCCACACTACCCGCCTGCCCGAGGTGAGCTGTCTTTTCCCCCCTACCTCCCCCACACTCCCCGCCTGCCCCAGGTGAGCTGTCTTTCCCCCCCGCCACCTCCCCCCCACACTCCCCGCCTGCCCCAGGTGAGCTGTCTTCTAGGCCAGAAAGAAAAAGGCAGAGTGGATTTTTTTTCCACTCTGAAATTTGATCAGAGTAAACAACTGCTCGCTATTCATTCTTCCCCGGTTGCTGTAATTGTGCTGGGAACGTACCAAAAAAAAAGTCCATGTTCAGAATAAACAAGCTGTGAGACTGCTGAGTTCTCCGAGTTGCAATCCATTGCAGAACCCCTTTGAGCTGTGAAGCCGCACCACTGGTATTTCCTAATATGCAAGCCAGCAGCTTAGGAAATGTACTTCACATAAAAAGAGTTCCACTTTGTGTCAAGAAGTTGGCCTTTCTAGTAAGGAAAATGGTTTGGGGGTGGGGCGGTTGGTGCGGTGGGGGGGGGTTTCTGGTGAATACCGAGAGTGGTGACTCTGAAGAGAAGGATACTTTCATGATCCCATTAGCATAAGAGAAGTTCAATTATTCATGACGTGACCCTATGGGGAGAAGTAAAGTTAATGCATATAGTTTTTAACTCTCTTCCTCTCTGCTGTGAGAATGAACTCCTGCTGCATTCAGTACTCAGCCGTTTACAGAAAGCTCCAGTGGCATGTTAGAAACCAGTGGTGCTGTGAACACTGAGATTCATCCCGCTAGTGCAGCTCTCAACAGAGACCATCTGGACGCATTCCAAAAGGTGATTAAACAAACTGATCAGCATTAGTTGCCATGTCACATGTCCAAAACTCTGGATTAAAAGAAAAACACATTTGACTTGAGGCCAAGGCGCTAACGTCATCCTTTTTTTTGCACTATTCAGATGGCCCACAAGCTTCTGTGCCATCTTTGTATCCGTATGGTCTGTAATCATGAACAGGTTGCATAAATGGCCTCTCAGTAGCTGTGCAGAATAGTGCAGTTCATGTTAACTAGGTCACCCTTGTGCTACATTAGACAGAGGGAAGAATATCAGAATTATTCTTACAACAGGCTTGGGGGGGTGGAATCTAGACTGTGAGGGGTGTGGCTAGAATTTGTTCTAGAAGCTCCAAAAGGGAATGCAGACAGAAATTAATTTGACAGAAAACTCTTGGGGATAAAATGTACAAAGCCTCGGTTGTATATCTATTTGTGAAAAGCTAGCCAAATTAATATGTGTCTGGTTCAGTTATACGGAAGAACGCTTAATGGAAACATTTGATAATATATTCAAATCTATATTTTTAGAAGACTTGAGCTGAGCTTGAGTATTGTGGAAAGTAAAATAAAACAGGTTTTTGGCTGCTTCGGGGGGGGAAAGAAAAATATCTTTCAGCAGAGCTGGTAATTAGGAAGTAGAATTGATACCACAGTGTGATACAAGTAAATTTAGTACCGCATGTAACTTGTGTCCCTCCAGATAACAGTTGAGCAAACAGAACCAGCTTCATAATTAGACTTTCCCTGCACTCTAATCTTGGGCAACCTGCCTTCTAATGTCTTGATGGGGCTCCATTAGCCCTTGTTAGGGATGAGAAGCCCAGTTCATTCAAGGAAACACCTGCAGGCTGAAGTTAAACCCAGCCTGCCCATTCCACAACAGTCTTTGTGGAGTATGTTTTGGGGGGGGGGGGGGGCGGTGCGATGACTGGCAGAGAAGGCCACTGCGGTGTTTTAAGTCTTATTGTACAGAATAATAATGCAAAGTGGCAGTAAGTCAGCACGCAATGCAACTCTTGAGGAAACAAACCAGGTCACTTAACAATCAAAAATGATCAGGCGAATTATTTTTATTGCTAGAAAATTAACAAAATAGGATGAGTTCCAATACAATGTTTTTTTTTGGTTGCTCGATAGATAAATTCGGCCTTCTGCAAAGGAAAAGCCATCTTTGCCATCTTCTACTAGGTCAGTTGTTTTATACCCAACAGTGTGATAATAATGCATGTAACAATCCAAAATAAATGTGTAGCATATTTCTAGTTATTGAAGATATATATATTTATATATATCTGTGAAAAAGTTGATTGCTATTTTTAAGTAAAACAAATGTCTGCTGCATGCTCTTCCTCCTGATCTTTTTCATTTGATTTTTAGCTGTACTTTACTACAAAAGTCTAAATAATAATAACAATATATTGATTTCAGAATGTGCTTAGTCCTGTGTAGAATCGTGTTTGCATGTGTTAATGGTGAAGAAATTGCATGCATCAATACAGAGGGTGAATCAGGGCCACAGTGAAAGCAATTAATGGCCCCATATTTACTTTCTAATGCCTGAACTGCTTTTTAAATTTGTGGAGGTGCGTTTAACCTCGATTACAGTTCTGAAATTCTGAATATCAAATGTTCACAAATGGGCAAAATGAGAGACAATCCTTTTGACCAAAAGAACAAAACCTAAGATGCGAACTCTGTTCTATCATCTCATGTCAAAGAATCATAGAGGTTTACAGCATGGAAACAGGCCCTTCGGCCCAACTTGTCCATGCCGCCCTTTTTTTAACCCCTAAGCTAGTCCCAATTGCCCGCGTTTGGTCCATATCCCTCTATACCAATCTTACCCATGTAACTGTCTAAATGCTTTTTAAAAGACAAACTTCTACTACTACCTCTGGCAGCTCGTTCCAGACACTCACCACTCTCTGTGTGAGAAAATTGCCCCTCTGGACCCTTTTGTATCTCTCCCCTCTCACCTTAAACCTGTGCCCTCTAGTTTTAGACTCCCCTACCTTTGAGAAAAGATGTTGACTATCTAGCTGATCTATGCCCGTATTTTCTACGCAGCGTAGATCTGTCTGTTCAGATCCCTTCTTACAACCCGGGCTTCTTCCTGTAACACTGTCTACCCTCCGACAAAGCCTTCAGTTGTAAATGAAATTGTGTTTTTTTTTTTCTTTTTGCTCTCAAGTCTTCTGGACTCCTTTTCACCACAGCTTGACCAGTGACACGAAATCCTCCTGAGATTACAGTTATTAGAATCGGATTCTTACCCGGGGAGGTAGATGTTTCCGAGCCCCAGCTCACAGCTGAAAGCCACCCTAAAATTGGGCAGTCTAACAGCTTATTTTACCCAATTGCTCTCGCCTCCCCCCCCTCTCACTGAGAACACGCTGCTTGAGCTGATGTGAATCCATCCCTTTGGCACAGCCAAACATAAACACATTTGACTTTAGCCCGGTTAATATGCCCAAACAATTTCTGCTTCAGTAATTTTTATGAGTCGGTGAGGCAACAGTCTGAATGGAACCAGATCACACACACACCCTTTTCTGCTGTCTAACCTTACAGACCATTCAAAGGATAGATAGCCTTTCTTCCTGAGTGTCAGAAAGAATTGTAAATTTACACTGTAAGAATTGCCAAACGGGGAACAGTAGTACACTGATATTGTTTGCAAGGGAAGAGAATGTTGCATTGGGATAATGCTTTAACCTGAAAGCAAATAAATTCACTGGCTGTTCACTGCAGATGAAAATAAGACTGGTACATTCGGTGCTCATTTATTTAGATCAATAAGAGTATAATTGGCATTCTGGAAAGATACTAAACCTAATTGCGTGGGACTGATAAAGTTTTGCATTCTTGCAAATTCAGCATTTCTACTTTGTCACTGTGTCAGTCTAGGAAATTTTACTCAGTGCAGTTAGAACTGGTGGCATATGTGAGCGAGGCATTTGTATTTACTGTAAAATTAACTAGCGTGTGTTAACAACCCCAATTCAATCTCTTTTTTTTGTATGATCACCACCTTTACAATGATCGACAAACAAATGGGCATAGGTTTAAGGTGAGAGGGGAGAGATCCAAAAGGGTCCAGAGGGGCAATTTTTTCACACAGAGAGTGGTGAGTGTCTGGGACCAGCTGCCAGAGGTAGTAGTAGAGGGGGGTACAATTTTGTCTTTTAAAAAGCATTTAGACAGTTACATGGGTAAGATGGGAATAGAGGGATATGGGCCAAAAAAAAGGGATAAGTTGGGCCAAAGGGCCTGTTTCCATGCTGTAAACCTCTAACAATGGCAGTGTCACAGCCAACAAGTGAGTTTCTCAAAGAAACTGTATTTATTTTTTAAAAAACCACACATTCATTTTTAAGGCAAAATATATTTAATAGAAAGTCAAGAGCTCAAACGTTCCTGTCCCCTGTGACAAAAAGCAACAACTTATAGCAAGAGGTGTACTGGAATTTGTATTGTTCAGTATCGATATTGGTGATCTTAACCATAAGCAAATAAAATAGAACAAGTTCTGCGCTAGCTGTGGAAGTGTGGGATTAATCTTAGCATTGTTCGAGGTGTCCAAAATCATGAAGGGTTTCGACGGAGTAAATAAGGAGAAATCGTTTCCAGTGGCAAAAGTGCTGGTAACCAGAGGTCACAAATTTAAGGCGATTAGTGGAAAGAGCCAGAGGTGACATGAGGAAATGTTTGTTTAAGCAGTGGATTGTGGTCTGGAATGCACTGCCTGAAAGAGTGGTGGAAGCGGATTCACTGGCAACTGTGGAAAGAGAGTTGGATAAATACTTGACGGGGGAACATTCTCAGGGCTATGGAGAAGAGCAGGAGCATGGGACGAATTGGATGAGTCTACCAAAGGGACAACACAGCAGGCATAAGGGGGCAGAATGGCCTCCTTCGGTGCTGCAACTTTCTATGATGATTTTGGGCCCAGTTTAGGCTGCCTGGAGTAGTGTGTACTCTTTGTTTTATCCAATCAAGCAATTGGTTTTATGTTTCTTGGTATGGAAAATGAAAGATGATACAATTTTAATGAAAGGAAAATAAGCCAGTCTTCTTGAGGCTCCTAAAATTATTTCATTGAACACCTGAAAATGAAGATTTTTTAAATGAGTAAAATAATGAGATACGCTGAGAGACCACAGCTCGCTGTAAATTCCTATTCTCTGTGGCACAACTTAACCCTGAGGTCAAAATATCTTTCACACCACAACATGGACAGTCTTTTAGTTTTAAGTTTATTTATTAGTGTCACAAGTAGGCTTACATTAACACTGCAATGAAGTCACTGTGAAAATCCCCTAGTCGCCACACTCCGGCGCCTGTTCGGGTACACTGAGCGAGAATTTAGTACGGCCAATGCACCTAACCAGCACGTCTTTCGGACTGTGGGAGGAAACCGGAGCACCCGGAGGAAAACCTCACAGACACGGGGAGAACGTACAAACTCCACACAGACAGTGACCCAAGCTGGGAATCGAACCCGGGTCCCTGGAGCTGTGAGGCAGCAGTGCTAACCACTGTGCTTTTAACCCTGAATATGGAAATTAATTCACAACTTTAATGTTAATAATGGTTAACATATAACTTAAAACAAACTTTTTGATTATGATTTACTGAGAATCACCTATTACATATGCGAAGTAAGCCCTCCAGCTTTAGTTGCACATTAAGAAACTCTATCAATAAATCAATACCTAGTTATCTGTAAGTATACAAGTATTTTGAATCAAACCTCCACATTTTTATGACAATGTAGTGTGTGTTTTTGAAACAACCTGTGATAAATTATACCCTTGAGTGTTTAGAAGATGTTCACCAGATTCAGATTTAATAAATAGTGTTACATTTTAGATTATTGAGGTTTAATTAGTATATGAATTCACTTTTTAAAAAGAACACCCCCACTGTCTTGTTTTAACAATGAAACATTGGCATGCAAGTGTCTAGAAATTCTAACAAAAGATATTCGGAAGACCTAATTAATAGCAGCACAACATTTGTAAGTGCCAACTGCATGCATTTTGTTTATAGAAACTATGAAATATTCTACTGAGTGATACACACAGGAGAACTATGAATGGAATTTTCTCTTTATTCATGGATGTACTGGAGCAAAATTCCAGCCATTCAGTCTTTGTGGTTAACCATTTGAAGTTGAGGAGGTATAAAGGAATCACAAATCCTGTTGAGTTTGGTTTACATTTACAACGGTCAGAGCTTAACTTTCTCAAAAGCTTAAAGCACGTGAGATCCCACAAGAAAATCAAAAATGGAGATACTTGTTTCTATAACTAAATGATTAACTGACAGCAAAATGTGCAGATTAAGCCCTTAAACGCTTACACCTGGTTAAGTTTAGGTGATTACAATAATTAGAGTGAGTTCAACTGTCCCTTTAGAAATGCAGAAAGGATTGCTAAATCTTGGAAAATACATTGTGAGATTTTACATGTTTGGATCAAGCGACGTCTGTACAGAGGATACTCCATGGGTTAGAGCAGTTGCAAGTATCCTGGGGTACAGTCTGTAGACAATTGGGTGCCTGCTGGAGACATCTGTGAATGTTGACCTTTTGACCTGGAAAGAATGCTCTGGAGGTGAGGGAATTTAAGTACTTTTTATGGCCTAGAGGGGAGATTGAATAATATACAGGAGGAAACCACTAAAATTCTCAAACGGCTAAATACTGAATAAGCCAAGCACAGTTTTTTTTCTGAAAGTGAGGTATGTCTATACCTGGTGCTGAGGTTATTTTCAAGTTAACCTTGTCCGTATGAATTGAAAGTCTTCTTAAATTGAAAGGTTAAAGTTCAGAAGATGGCTAGGGTGAGAGGTGAACCACGTCACGAGCTTTACAGCAAATTTGGGCACCTGCTTTTTAGTCTGAAATATTTTTTGCCTCTCAGTCAAATGCGCACTCTTTATGGCTATTAGTGCAAAAGATACACAAGTTAAAACACGCACACGTTTACTCAAAATTGTTCCTGTTCTTTAGGGAATTTACATTCTTGCCGAACATTACTTAAGTCATTACCGACCGTACTCAAGGTTATTTTCTTGTAGCTGCCGGGAGTATTACTTTTGAGAACTCTTAGGGGCAATGTCGTTTGACCCAGACTGGGACCATTAAGAGAAAATAGTTGGTTGTCAGTCAGTGTTGCGTGGCGTACTTGCCCTGCTGTTTGATGCTGTCTTCAAATGGTGATGGGGGATGTAGAGAGTAGAAAAGGCCATTCTTCCTAAATAAGAGGGGGAGGTGATGGCCTAGTGGTATTATCACTAGACTATTAAACCAAAAACTCAGCTAATGTTCTGGGGACACGGGTTCAAATCCCGCCACAGCAGATGCACCTGTACAGGGCATTGGTGAGGCCGCAGCTGGAATACTGTGTGCAGTATTGGTCCCCTTATATGAGGAAGGATATATTGGCATTGGAGGGAGTGCAGAGAAGGTTCACCAGGTTGATACCGGAGATGAGGAGTTTGGATTATGAGGAGAGGCTGAGGAGATTGGGTTTGTACTCGTTGGAGTTTAGAAGGATGAGGGGGGATCTTATGGAGACTTATAAGATAATGCGGGGGCTGGATAGGGTGGAGGCGGAGAGATTCTTTCCACTTAGTAAGGAAGATAAAACTAGAGGACACGGCCTCAAAATAAAGGGGGGTCGGTTTAAGACAGAGTTGAGGAGGAACTTCTTCTCCCAGAGGGTGGTGAATCTCTGGAATTCTCTGCCCACTGAGGTGGTGGAGGCTTCCTCGCTGAATATGTTTAAAGCGCGGATGGATGGATTCCTGATCGGTAAGGGAATTAAGGGTTATGGGGATCAGGCGGGTAAGTGGTACTGATCCACGTCAGATCAGCCATGACCTTATTGAATGGCGGGGCAGGCTCGAGGGGCTAGATGGCCTACTCCTGCTCCTATTTCTTATGTTCTTAGATGGTGGAATTTGAATTCGATAAAAAATGTCTAAAATTAAGAATGAAACCATTGTTGGAAAAACCCATCTGGTTCACTGATGTCCTTTAGGGAAGGAAATCTGCTGTCCTTACCCAGTCTGGCCGACATGTGACTCCAGAGCCACAGCAATGTGGATGACTCTCAACTGTCCTCGGACAACTAGGGATGGGCAATAAATGCTGTGGCGATGCCGGCGTTGGACTGGGGTAAACACAGTAAGAAGTCTCACAACACCAGGTTAAAGTCCAACATGTTTATTTGGTAGCACAAGCCGCAAGCTTTCGGAGCGCTGCCCCTCACCTGATGAAAGGGCAGCGCTCCGAAAGCTTGCGGCTTGTGCTACCAAATAAACATGTTGGACTTTAACCTGGTGTTGTGAGACTTCTTACAATAAATGCTGGCCAGCCAGTGACACCCATGTCCCACAAATGAATAAAAAAATATATATTTTAAGTTTAAAGCAGGGCAGGAGAAAAAAGGGATATTAGCTATTCGCTCCCCCAGCCAGTGTGACAGGGGGCTGATAAGTGAAGGGTCGTAACAAGGCACTGGCCACTGTTTCCAGTGCTGTCCATGCCCTTGCATTGCTGAAGCACTGATTCTGGCCCTAGTTGAGGCCCCTGAGGTATTCCTGAGCTCTGAATTGATCGGGGGGTGGGGTGGGGGGGGGGAGAGGGGGTTTGTTGGGGGAAATGCAGCTACAGAAGATAGAATGTGGTTTGTATGAAGTGTTCTTCATGTTGGTTCCGACTCGCAGAAGCAGCTGCACACTGACTTTGTATTTGACAACACAAAGGACAGTGATACAGAAAAGCAAGTAGGAAAAGCAAAGAGAGACAAAAGCAGTGATCGGCTAACACAGCTCCACACAGCCTGACTAATTTATGAGAAAAAAACTGTGCTGTTCACTCGATCAGCACTCTAAGGAGGCAGGTGGAATGGGAGGAAGTTTTCATTGACTCTCTCGAGCAACTGGGGAAGCCACTGGAGATACTTCGCAGTTTGAACTTTATCAGGGTCTACGCTTAATCAATACTGTATTGGAAAAAGAATTAATTACTAAAACAGAATAAAACAGCCGCATTTTAAACCAAGGAGCCGTCAATTCCATAATCTTTCAGTTACAGCTTAGGTGCTGCTAGGATCATTTTGGCTTCAAGTAATGAGGAACTGAGGGAGTCTCCTCATGAACGGTCTGGGAATTTGCATTAGTCTGTTTCAATCTGTTTATTATCGCTGCCAGTGGTTTTAACCTTTCTGCATTCGCCGGTTTCATCTGATAAATTATCGAAGCCGTACCATTTCCACAAAACATTCCAGCGTTCACTGCAGGGGAAGGATTGAGCACTGCGGTCGCCAGCACCATGAGAAAAAAAGTCTTAACCTTCTTCCACTCCTTTTCACTGGGCTCTGGACTGATTGGTTTCAAGCCGGACAAACCTCTATTGTACAACTCCGGGGTCAGAGACCTGCCTGTTAAAGAAACAGTAATTTGAACACAGTCTGTAAATGTTTCATCTGTAATTTCCATAATGGTGAATTTCAAGGCGGGTTGAGGGGGTTATGGGAGATGAATTAGGTTTTTTAGTGAGCTCATTAGGAAGCCAAACAGAGTTTAGACAGCAAAGCAGTGAACATAGCTGTAATCAGTTCTGCTCGCTTTGTTCCTGCCTCTGGACATTTTTGAAAACTTCATGGCAGGAACTGATGAGAATATGCGGAGAGAGGCTGGAGTCTGGAATCTGATGGTTGACTTGTTGATTTGTAAACCCCTTAATTCATTATTTCTCCACTTTAATCCCTTATTTCTTCAAGGAAATTACACAATTAATAAGCCTTCGTATCTACTTACACCAGTGGTCTATAAATCTACTTTGGACTGATTTCAGTCATTTGGAAGTGATAACTCGCTCACAGATGCCTGGGAGAGGACCGATTATTAACCATTTGAAAAACAGAACTATGCTCCATAATTTGCAGAACTGATTGGCATTTAACTGGGCTGTTCCGGTTAAAACTGCTTGCTGATTCATAGCTGGCACCACAGATAGAGAGCAATTTGAGCCCACAGTGTGTGCTGCTGCTCTTTTAATATTTCTCAGAATGCCCAATTCTTTTTTTCTTCGCAGGAACCAAGAATGCTTTCCAGAAAATTGAGGCATTTTGCTGTGCTAATTTTCATGTTCATTTCAATTAATTTAACATGACCCAGATTTCCTTCCTCCGGCTTGCTCTGACTAATTAGGAGAGTAACACCTAGAATCAACCATATTTAAAGAAAACACTGGAGAAATGCAGATCTAAGTGGGTTATGAACTAAAGCAGGGTATCAGATGACAAAACCAATATTAGACGGCACTACTTGATGACACAAGTATCTACTCAGGAGAGTACCTGCTTTTTAGGGCCCTTGGCCAGATTTGGAATATTGGAGTTTCAGTTGAATGCTATGGAAACAATGGTGTCTTTGAGAGGCAGACCTAGATAACCTTTGGGGCCAATTAGTATAATTTCTGTAGAATTGGCAGGATTGTTCACTCATCTCTCAGAATGGAGCGGGGTGGAGTTGTTAAAGAATCACAAACTGCAAAAATCCCTGTTCCTCGGTCCGAGGCACTGATTAGGCACTGAGCTACGTTAAAGGGGAATTTTAAGACATTTAGAGCTATTATTGCGCAGGGGCCCCTCCCCTGTAATTTTGAATCGACACAACGCACACGCAGTGTTATCAACTCATTCATTCTGTGACGGCCGTCACAAAATGAGGAAAGCCCATTGCAGTGTAAGCAGAACGCACTGCAAATGGTGTCAAGCCACTTAAAGATGTTGCCGTGTCTACGGCCAAAGATTAAATGACGTTACCTTTCCCATTTCTCGCTGGCTTTATTTGCAATTCCAGGATTAATGATGTGTTTCACTTGTGCCACCAATTGATGTTAGTTGGTAGCCGCCTCCTCCATACCTCAGAGCACTATAGTCATAGAGTGTATGGTGCAGAAAAGGCCCTTCGGCCCATCGAGTCTGCACCAACAATAACTACCACAAAATCATCGAATCCCTACAGTGCAGAAGGAGGCCTTTCAGCCCATCGAGCCTGTACTGACAACAATCCCACCCAGGTCCTATCCCCGTAACCCCATCTATTTATGTATAAATGCCCTTCAACACTAAGGGGCAAATTAGCATGGTCAATCAACCTAACCCGTACATCTTTGGAGTGTGGGAGGAAACAGGAGCACCTGATGTTCTCTTCCTGCTCCAAACCTTGTCCACTCTTATTTGAAGGCCGACTTTAACTCAAACAGAGGGTTGAAAACCGGAACCAAAATGGCAACTGAATGGAGCCAACCATTTAAGGTTAACTTTTCACGAGTGCAATACAAGGATCAAAGTTTTTTTTTTAAATGTAGAAAAATATGCACAGCAGAGCTGGAAAAAGTCACTTCAGTTTCAGACAGGTGGACACTGGTGAATAAACCTGGGGTGTCTAGGACATCAAATTAAAGTTTGGCAATTCGGAGGCAATAGCAGGACATGTCAATGAAATCTGACACTTTCTTCCAAAAAGCTGGTGAGGTAAGGTCACCTGAAAATCTTAAAACTGAGAATGTTGGGTTTATTTTTCTGGTTAAGAGTATTGAATAAGGGATGGAGAACCAAAGTAGATAATTGGAGTTAAGATCCAAATGAACCCCAATCTAACTGAATTGTAGAACACAAGGGTAGAATAACTTACCCCTCTTCATGTTCCTAAACTACACGAGCTTCCTTCAGTGGAAATAAACTCTCAACAAAGTGAATATTTCTAAATGCTTTTGTCAAAAAAAAATTTCAGTTCAGACACTAGTTTGACAACACCACTGTGCATTTATCGAGTACCTTCAGTATGAGAAATGTGCCAAGGGACAGACACTGCGCAGGGGGTGGGTGGTGGTGGTGGGGGGGGGGGGGGGGGCGGATGGCAGGGGGTGGGGAGGTGCACTAAAAGCGCGGTGGAAGGTTGGACTTTGAGCAGTTATTGAAAAGAGATGGGGAGTTGAAGATGAGGAGAATAGTTCAAGGTAGAATGGGTCCACTTGGCGCTCAAGATGGGGGGGTGGGTGGACGCATAACATACCCACGCGGAGAAACATAAAGCAAGATTTTAGGAAGGTGGAGTTTAGCTTCCAGCCATCCAAGGGATTGGCGGAGAGCAAACTCCCACCAATACTGCCTTCCCGCAGCCATTCCATGCTCCAGTCAGTGTGTGTTAATTGGTGAAAGCTCGACCTCCCCCCCCCACTTTTACTTGGGAGGAAGTCCCACCTTAGAAAGCTACTGCTCAATCTGACTAGCTAGTAGAAGCATCAGAAGCCACAGTGGACAGGACTGGGAGTGCAAACAGGCCCCAGAACCTACCTTCCGGGAGGTCCAGGGTCAGGTCAATGTGGGATCTCAGGGTGAGGTGATGAGGTGAGGCCGGAGTTTGGGGGTGTGGAGGGGGGGGGGGTGCGGTGGTGGGGAGGGGAGGACAGAGAGTGTTGGGGTGTTGGTGGAGATGCCAGTGGTGGGGGTGCACCTGCAGGGGCCAGACCATTTGTGAGGGGGGGGGGGGGCAATGTTAAAAGTGGTGGTGGGGGGGGACTCCATTGTTAAAAAGAGGCTGCTGATGGATGTTCCCCCACCCCTTCCTACCCAAGGCCTGAGCAGCATTGCCCAGCCTGTAACTCCAAACGCCAGTCCAGAAAAAAGACTGGGCAGGAAACAGCCCCTAGGTCATCAACAATTGACCCATAGGGACCTCAAATGGATCAAGGGTGGGTGGGCTGACCTCGGCCTCACCTGTGCCACTGTAAAATTGCAAAGAGGTCAGGCCGGGTGGGTGGGCAGTAGCCTGGTGGGAAGTCCCCAAGCTGCGCTCAAACTTGTTGGCAGAATTTAATGTTCATTCAAAGGCTGGTTTGTAGGGAGGGGGTGGCCATAACATTCCCACCAGGCTCGTGCCTGCTCTGACCTCTCTGCACTTCCACACTGAGACAGTGAAGCCTCGGCCAGCCCACCCTCCCTTGCCTCAATTGAAGCCCTTAAATGACCAACTATTGACCAAATGAGAGCCATTCCCTGCCCAGCCTCAAGTTTCAGGCTGGAACGAAGAGTTCAGAGGAAAGGGGGAAGCCCAAAAAGTGCCCCTGCTCAGGCTATGGGCGGAAAAGGATGGGGCTTTATTTATCTATCAGCAGTGTCCATTTAACATCAAGCACACTCCCCGAAACATCTGGTCCCTGCAGGTGCTCCATCTCCCCCTGGCCGCTCCACCAAGACCTCAACCCCCTCCGCCCACCACCTCACTCCACCCTGAGACCCCCACGCTTACCTGGTCCTGGACTCCTGGGACTTGGCCTGTGGGGATCAGTTGCTGGGTCAACCCTGTCCACTGCAGCTGATTGGCTGGCAGCTCTCTGAGGCAGGACCTCCTCCAAGTGAGGGGCAGACGTCCTATCACCAGCCAATTGACGCTTGTTAAAGTGTTGAAAGGCAGTGATGTGTTCTCTGTTCTCCATCGACTGCTCGGAGGCGAGAAGGGAAACCCGTCCAACCTAAAAATCCTGGCCAGTGCTTTGTACCATTCTAGCACGTCCTGCTTGTTCTTCTTTTCCATGCCTTTCTTAATAAAGCAAAGTAAAATATATGAAAAGAAAGGGATGTGAGGCCAGAGGAGGTTGCAGAGATGGGCGGTGGAGGGTGGCGGGGGGAGCAGTGGGGAGGAAGTTGTGCATTCATTGACAAGAATGCATTTTAAACTTTAAACCATTGAGGAACCAGGAAAGAGTGAAGTTCAGGATGGAGGAATGATGTGCAGGATGGGATCTGGGCTGCCATGCTTTGGACAAGTTAGAGATTTTGAACAGTAGAGTATGGGAGGTCGGCAGCAAGGGACTTTGAAGAAAAGTCTAGAAGTAACCAAGTCATTGATTAGGGTTTTAGTAACAGGAAGGCTGAGGTACAGATGGACACGGTTAGTGTTGCAGGGGTGACTTGTGATGGGGAATGAAGCTCGGTTCTAAGTCAACCAGGGCAAGACTTTGCTTAGTCTGGGTTTAGCCTTAACTAGGCAGGCAGTGAGATGGAGATAGTGGCAAGGCTCAAATCAGTAGCTTTGATTCCTTTGATATTCATTGGGAAGAATTTGTGACCCATGCGTGGCTTGGTGGCAAACTTGACATTAAAGCCTTGGCCAAGATATTGCTGTGAAACAATTGGACCAGGTTCTGGTCCTCTGGGAAGTGAGCAGAGCCCCACTGAGCGCTGGTTATCATTTCATATTGAAAAAATAGACTTTTCTCGTCTTTACAAATAAACACATTCTCAACATCTTCTCACTCATAATAATTACTATGGCATCTGTGACCTGACCCATGTCTGACCTTTGACCTAACGCCATTGAGTAGTCATTTCTGTGGAAATTAGTATCAACCCAATGAGAATGTAAAAGTGAAACTCCTCGTATTCACAACCCAAATATAAATGTATGCGGGAAGAATTGAGCACTGGAAAATGTTTAGCATTTGAACAGGTGAGTACGACTCAATGATATAAAAGCAGAAATGCAAAATAGAAAGCGCTGGAAATAGTCAGCAGATCAGGCAGCCTGTGTGGAAAGAGAAAGAAATCTTAACATTTCCACCAAGAGCGACCTGGAACAAGTTAGAAATGTGACAGGTTTTAAGCAAAAACAAAGCTGGGAAGGAGGGAATGACAGGAGGACAAAAAGGGGAGGTGTATGATAGGGTGGATGGCGGGCGAGATTAAGTGACAAAAGGGAAGGTAGTGCCGAGCAAAAAGAGATGATAATGGGACAAGTAAAGGAACGAAACATGGGCTTAGAGAAGGTGAAGTGGGAACAAAAAAATGGTCATCAACAGCTTGTGTCAGCAATCTAAGGTTGTGATGTGAAATTGTTAAACTTCATGTTGGTTCTTAAGAACATAAGAATTAGGAGCAGGATTGGCCATCTGGCCCCTCGAGCCTGCTCCGCCATTCAATAAGATCATGGCTGATCTTTTCATGGACTCAGCTCCACTTACTGCCCCGCTCACCATAACCCTTAATTCCTTTACTGTTCAAAAATGTATCTATCCTTGCCTTAAAAACATTCAATGAGGTAGCCTCAACTGCTTCACTGGGCAGGGAATTCCACAGATTCACAACCCTTTGTGTGAAGAAGTTCCTCCTCAACTCAGTCCTAAATCTGCTCCCCCTTATTTTGAGGCTATGCCCCCTAGTTCTAGTTTCACCCGCCAGTGGAAACAACCTCCCTGCTTCTATCTTACCTATTCCCGATATATAGACTTCTAAAACTGTATAAAGTACCCAGTTGGAAAATCCAGTTCCGTTCCTCGCGAGCTTATGTTGAATTCCATTGGAACAGTGTCAGAGACCAAGGACAGAGAGGTCGGTGTGGGAGTGGGGAAGAGAATTAAAAAGACAGGCGGCTAGAAACTGGGGGTAATTGTTTGTAACCCGAACAGAGGTTTCTGCAAATCAGTTACCCAGTCTACGTGGTCCCCTGTTATAAAGGAGACCACATCATCAGCAGTGAATAAAGTATAATATGTACAAGGAAATCATGGTTTCCTCATGAAGGAGAGTTTGGGACCTTTGATAGGGAGAGGCGAGGAGGTAAAATGTGTTGCATCCTCTACACGTGCATGGGAAGGTGTTGTGGAGAGGGGAGGGACTGTTGGGATTATTGAGGAATGGACCAGTGTGTCGTGAAGAGAAAGCTCCCTTTGGAACGCTGATAGGAGGAGGCGAGGGAAGATCTGTTGTGTGGCGGCATCACGCTGCAGGTGGTAGAACTGGTGCAGGTTCACCTGTTGAAAGCGGAGCAAAAGGTGAGGACGGGGCAGCCCATCATAGTTTTGGGAATGATGGGAAGGGGTAAGAGCAAAATTGATGGACATGGTCAGCACTGCTACCTCACAGCGCCAGGGACCCGGGTTCAATTCCGGCCTCGGGTCACTGCCTGTGTGGAGTTTGCACGTTCTCCCCGTTTCTGCGTGGGTTTCCTCCGGGTGCTTCGGTTTCCTCCCACAGTCCAAAGATGTGCAGGTTAGGTTGATTGGCCATGCTAAATTGCCCCTTAATGTCCAAAGACGTGTAGGTTAGGTGGATTAGCCATGGTAAATGTGTGGGGTTACAGGAGTAGGGCAGGGGAGGAGTGGGCCTGGGTGAGATGCTCTTTTGGAGAGTCGGTGCAGACTTGATGTGCTGAATGGCCTCCTTCCGCACTGTAGGGATTTGATGGTAGTTAAAGACCCCATTAAAGGGCACAGAGGGGAAGATTTTTAAAACATCCTCTGATGGGATGTGGCATCGCTGGCAAGCCCAGCATCATCACCCATCCCTGATCAATGATGAGTGCTTAGGGCCTGAGACTCGCTTTCAATTCCCGATTTTATTAATTGAATTAAATTCCACTCGCTGCCATGGTGGGATTTGAACCCATGTACCCCTAGAGCATTGGCCCCAGCGTTACTAATCCAGTGACATCACCACTGTCCCTACCTAGGGAAGGTTGGTTAGGAAGGTGCCATTGTCCGAACAGATGCAACAGAGCCGGGAAAACTGGGAGAATGGAATGGAGACTTTATGGGGAGCGGGGTGACGGGGTAAGTGTAAGCAGGGTAGCTGAGGGATCAGTGGATGATAATATTGGCCAAATCTGTTGCTTGTCTTGTTCCCTTTGCTGGATAAAAGAGAACATTTGGTGTACTTCAAGGACAGCTCGAATATAGCAGATTTTTGTGTCATTGAGTCTACATTTCTGACTCTATCGAGATATAAATAAGCCGTGGGAAGGCAGTCGGGAGGAAATTTGCATAAATAAGTAGGTGAGATGTGCTGCATTGCTTCATTGGAAGCTGAAGGTGAAGCTTAAAGACGGGATGTAAAACCTTAATCTACTTTTTTTTAGCGCTGGCCTGTTTATATTATGATCTATGTCTGCCTAATTTGGTTTAAGTAGTAACCGGTACATTTTGTTTACCATTTAGCCAGAGTCTTTAGGCTCAGTGTTACTGGAGTCTTAATCCAGCCTAAGCACGAAGCAGCAATGGCTCCAGCCCCGTTGTCTGATGTGTTGTGAATGAAGCCGCTTTCTGTCAGTAACATGTGGTCTCTTCACTGGAGAGCCCTGTGTAAATCCTGAGTAAATAGAAGGAGCCTAACAAAAGATGAGCCCCTGCAGCTCAGAGCATTTAGAGCCATTTGGGGGTTGAATGTGCTAAATGCTGCTTATGCCGCCTGAAAAGTTGAGGAGAAAGGAACATAAAATCCCTTTTTTCTCTCTCTCTCTCACTCTCTCTCTCTCTCGCTCTCTCTTGCTCTCTGCTTTTTGCCTGGAGGGAGGAGGAGGAAGGGGGGGTTGCAGGGAGAGGGAGGTTGTTCTGGGCCAAAGAAGCCTGAGGTAAGCCTATGAGGAGTGTTTTTTAGTGCTCCTTTGAGTGTAAAGAAGGTGGTATGGGTCACTGTCTCCTCTTTAACGGAGGAAAGCCCACGCAGTTTGTAAATGTTGCATGCAACAAAAGAAAAGTGCAGCTGTTACACAGAACTCCAGCGCGGCGGGGCCACTGCCCCGCTGAATATCTGGTCAGTTCAAAATAAATCTTAACAAAAAATTCAATTTTAACATGCGAGAGCATGCGGCACAGCGGGGCGGAAAGAGAGCCCAGTAATTAGAGGCTCAGGTACTGCTTGTTGCAGACAAATTAAGAGGATTGTAACGCATTTTTTAATGCAACAACACTTTGAACAATTTTTAACCCCAGTGTCGCAAATGAAGCATGGTAAGAAAATAACAGGGGAAAAAATATCACGTTAGAAAATGCAACAGTAAAATGCCCACTTACCGCAATTTAAGATTTGATATATTTCCAATTCTATTAAATTAGTGCCTAATTGCAAAGGAGATAAAGGTTCAGTTAGCAAACAATTTTGGTGAAAATACTAAATCCTAACACTTATTTTTGTGAGCTCATTTTCCTTTCTTCCTCATCTTATTTTCTAATATGCACACATACTTCTGATGCCAGCTTTTTTTTTTAAAGGCGTAGATTTTCCTCTCCCCAGGCATAGCTTCCCAGGGCTGCCGGAGGCTATAACGCAGCACCTCAGATCCCCAAGGGCCAGAGCCTGGCTCCTAATAGCCACTCTCCATCTGTGTCACATGGATAGATGATAAGACATTTCCAGTTTCTGTTCTGGAGTGCACATCCACACAGGTTGTAATGCCATAGTTGCCAAGGAACAGTCAGAAGCCATTAGCATTTGGGAAAATTTGCCCTGCAGCATTCCTTCCTGGCATCGTGGAAGCAGGGTGTAACTCACCAGCCCTCTGCGCTCGGCAACCGTAATGAGGCTGTGGAGAATGTTTCTGGTCCAGAATCATTTTTATGATTATTTCCACCTTTTTGGCTCCCCCCGTCATGGTTCACGTTCGAGGGGAGGTAGCAAAAGTTAGTGGTAGATGAAGGGTTGTGCAGATGGAGGGTGCTGCGCTGCCTTGGGGCTGACTGGCTATAATGAAGTGGCTTGTCAGTCTGTAAATACTGGGGTCGCCTCATCGTCATGATGGAGGGTATCACATTGCAGTGAAAATGAAAATGTCAATAAAATTAATCTGCCAACTCTTTGCTGTGGGTTTTTTTTTCTCTTCTCTCTCTCCCCAGCTTCTGTGGCCGGCAAGGTAAAAGAGAAATTAACTTGTGTGTAAAAGTTGCCAAGGAGAGAGTCCTTGTTTAACATAATTGTTCAGTCCCACCAACCCCCTGGTAATCATATAACTAGAAGACAGTAGTAGAATTAGCTTCTGCGCTTGTAGCATTCCTCAGGAAGCTCTGTGGCTCTGGCTACACTGAGTCCGAAGTTTATTGTTTTAAGCTTTCCTGAACAAGGTTTTTACTTAGCATGGGACTTATGGCATTTACTGCTAATGAATGTCTATTCTTAAATTACAAAACCCACAGTCTCAGCGCAATTTCCAGATGTTCTGCCAGGACCTCAGCTTCTTAAACAACAGCAGGGAGCATAAACTCTACACTTCTCTGTTTTCTTGTTTCGTGTGGCTTTAGGCTAATGATGTGCAAGGGAGAAACATGGCCGGTTGAATAAAAAAAAATCCTGATGCTGTTTCAGTATCCTTCATTTATTTTGCATTTGATTATACTTTGGCTTTTTTCTTTCTTCTTTCTTTTTAATGTTATTGGTTCAAATATTAATGGGGAAATATGGTATATATAGGTGCCTGATTGATGCCTCTCAAAAACAGGAGGACAAGCACGTATGAATTTTAAGAAAGTACGCGTACAGGATTGCCTTGGTGCAGAGTTTTTTTAGATACATAATTTAGATGCCCTCTGGGCAGGCTTTCAAGGCATTTTTGCCGGAGGGTAAAGAAAAATAACTATGACTGTTAAAAGTAAATGATTTTTGCTAATGCACAATTAATGCAAGGAAAGACAGAACAGTGGTGAGAGTGGATGGAGGTAACTCCTGATTTAAAGAAGGCACCTTGCCTTGATATGTACCTAATTCTTGTAAATATAAGAGTCGAAAGCAGTGATGCAGGGAGACAGAGGGTGTCATCCCATGCAAATGCATTGGGGGAGGGGTGCGATGATGAACTGTGTTCTGTTCTGTGCAATGAGCCATGCCATAGTTACTTACACCTTATGCAAAATCCCCGCAACGTTCAGATTCTTTTTAAGTCACCGTCTGTGTTTAGTTCGGAAATCTCGTAAGCCATCCCATATACTTAGCAAGCAAAATAAGATCAAAACAAAATTATCATTGCAGCTTTTAAACCGAATATAAATTTGGTTGACAGAAGGCTACTTCTCTCTGTCAAAAGCACAGCAATAATTGAATTAATGATACATGTGTGTTCATGTGAAGTTTATCAAAACAGGATTGGGGGATATGGTGCCTTGAGTTAAATATTATTCACATAACAATCCAGTATTTTAATGAGAGATTTTATCAGTTTGCATTATCCCAAATCACTGCGAATCAAATTTGATTGATCTTGTTTGTTATTTGCAGAATGCTCACAATGTGTAATCTTTTGTTTCTCTTTGTTCCACGATCTCAGGTGATGGGTTAGACAACAGCGTAGCCTCACCAGGCACAGGTGATGACGACGATCCAGATAAGGATAAGAAGCGACAGAAAAAGAGAGGCATTTTCCCCAAAGTAGCTACAAATATTATGAGAGCATGGCTCTTCCAGCACCTCACGGTACGTACAGTGGAAAGAGATCCCCTTGTGTTGGTTAGCATTGCTGCTTTGATGTTAATGTAGATTGTGTCCAAAGTTCATGAGAAAGTGTTTCATTAATCTGTGAGCAGTGCACTCCATTGTGCTTAGGTGTTCCACTCATATTGGTGTGCTTGACTATATCGATGTTTGTGAAACATCAACCGCGGTGGCACAGTGGTTAGCGCTGCTGCCTCACAGCTCCAGGGACCCGGGTTCGATTCCCGGCTTGGGTCACTGTCTGTGTGGAGTTTGCACGTTCTCCCCATGTCTGCATGGGTTTCCTCCGGGTGCTCCGGTTTCCCCCCACAGTCCGAAAGACGTGCTGGTTAGGAGCATTGGCCATGCTAAATTCTCCCTCAGTGTACCCGAATAGGCGCCGGAGTGTGGCGACTTGGGGATTTTCACAGTAACTTCATTGCAGTGTTAATGTAAGTCTACTTGTGAAACTAATAGATAAACTTAAACTTTAACTTTGACATGGGGCATCAGAGAAGGATTAGGCCATCTGGTCCCTCGAGCCTGCTCCACCATTCAGTAAGATCATGCTAGATCTGGTTGTGGTCTCAGCTCCACTTTCTTACCCGCACCACCACCATCCCACCACACACACACACCCCCACCCCCACCCCCACCCCATCACCTTCGATTCTAACAAAAATCTGTCTTAACTCTGCCTTGAATCAATTCAATGCCCCAGCCTCCACTGCTCTCTGGGAAGAGAATGGGTCACTGTCTGACAGGTGATGGGTTAGACAACAGCGTAGCCTCACCAGGCACAGGTGATGACCTGTGAGAAGTGGAGAATTCCACCAACTAATGGCCCTCGGAGAGAAAAATAAATTCTCCTCATCTCTGCCTTAAAAGGGAGATCTCTTACTTTAAAATGGTGGGTTCGTGGTGTTGTACTGGACTAGCAATCCGGAGGCCCAGGCTGATGCTGAAGGGGCTCAAATCCTACCCAAGCTGCTGGTGGAATTTAAATTCAATTTGTTTACAACAAATTGGCACTGATCATTGATTGTTGTAACAACACATTTGGTTCACACATGTCCCTTAGACAAGGAAATCTGCTATCCTTCTTTGGTCTGGACTCGTCGTGTGTGGGGCTACCCTGTAAACTGTCATGGTGGCGTGTCACTGGCCATTCGGTGGAGATATTGCTCCACCGGCATCATGGCCAGGCAGCCAATGCCTTTTATTCAATTACATTTTTTACCCTTCTCTCTTTCTTTCTCTCTCCCTCTTGCTGCCTCACTCTCTCCCTCTGTCTCTCTCCCTTTCTCTCTCTGTGAGTCTCTTGCTGTCTCTGTCTCTCTTTGTGTCTCTCTTGCTGTCTCTGGCTCTCTCTCTCTCTGTCTCTCTTGCTGTCTCTGGCTCTCTCTCTCTCTCTGTCTCTCTTGCTGTCTCTCTCTCTCTCTGTCTCTCTTGCTGTCTCTGGCTCTCTCTCTCTCTGTCTCTCTTGCTATCTCTGTTTCTCTCACTCTCGCTGTGTCTCTCTTGCTGTCTCTGCTTCTCCCACTCTGTGTATCTCTCTTGCTGTCTCTGCTTCTCCCACTCTGTGTATCTCTCTTGCTGTCTCTAGCTCTCTCATTCTCTCTCTCTGTGTCTCTCTTGTTGTCTCTCTCTCTCTCTGTCTCTGTCTCTCTTGCTGTCTCTGTCTCACTCTCTCTCTGTGTCTCTCTTGCTGTCCCTGTCTCTCTCCCTCCCTATATGGCTCTCTTGCTGTCTCTGTCTCATTCTCTCTCTGCGTGTCTCTCTTGCTGTCTCTGTCTCTCTCTCTCTCTCTGTCTCTCTTGCTATCTCTGTCTCTCTCTCTCTCTCTGTCTGTCTCTCTTGCTATTTCTCTCTCTCTCTCTCTTGCTGTGTCTCTCTTGCTGTCTCTCTCTCTGTCTCTCTTGCTGTCTCTGTCTCTCTCTCTTTGTCACTCTTGCTGTCTCTCTCTCTGTCTCTCTTGCTATCTCTCGCTCTCTGTCGGTCTCTCTTGCTGTTTCTCTCTCTCTCTAGCTGTGTCTCTCTTGCTGTCTCTCTCTCTTTCTCTCTCTGTGTCTCTCTTGCTGTCTCTCTCACTTTCTCTCTCTGTGTCTCTCTTGCTGTCTCTCTCTCTCTCTGTCTGTCTCTCTTGCTATCTCTGTCTCTCTCAGTCTCTCTCTTGCTGTCTCTGTCTCTCTCACTCTTTCCCTGTCTGTATCAGCAGTTTGGCAGCTCCCACCCTGAATGGTGGGAGCTGCTGTGATGCGTCATGACTGGAGGGCCTCCTATTGGCCCTCCAACCTCAGGCACATGTCCGCCATCCTTAATTGGATGGCTCGCATGCCCTCTGGCCACTAATTGGTCAGTCTGGTTAAAATTGATGTCAGGTTATTGCTGCCAACACAGTGCTAGGTCGGGACCCCATCTGACCCTGACGTTGAGGTCCTGCTCCTAAAGTGGGAAATCCTGTCCCATGTGTCTGAATTAAAGCATACTCTCCTACAACATGCTGTGTGTACATGTATCTATTGGTCTTTAAACCATTGCTGGTTATTGGTACAGTTTTAATGTGAATATTCAATTCAGATTTGTTAATTCATACAAACTTCTTTTTTGTTGATTTCATTATATCTTAACAGGGTTACTAACTGTAGCCTTGTGGTAGGACACTCACAGATATTTCACTGATTTATGTCATTCATCTATACAGATATTACCTAATAGCTCAGACTTAATTTTTATCCCAGGTTTAAGAGAGTGAGAGGCCGTGCTTTAGGATGTGTTTTACAACACACTTTAGAAATCACTGAATTGACAAGAACTTCCCCTTTTATGTGTAATATCGCAGTTGAAACCTTCCGGAGAGTTATGCTTTCTTAATGAAATGGAAGTGGTTTTTTTTAATGATGTACTATCATAACTACTACTGAATGACATCTCTGGCCCCGAAAAACTGATGTGGCGACATCACGGTTGCTGGAGATCCCCTTGGCTCAGTCCCAGACTCAAATTAACATTGGGAAAAGTGAAATTCCAGTTACAGAAATTGCCAGATCTTTCCGGGTAGCTTTAGTCAAGGTCAAACCTTAAGCGTCATCGCAGGTCTCAAACTCTAGTCTTATGTCACAAATTAAAGCTTCCGCTGTAGCTGAGATGTAATTGCCTCAGTCAAAAATATTGTTGAGGGGGGACAGTATTAAGCAGGTGGAGGAGGAACAGACTGGCTTTATTCAATATCCACATTGCTTCATTCCACTTGCTCAGCTCTGATCACTCGTCAAGAAGGGAAAAGGACATGAATCAATAATGCGTGTGAAAGAATTAATTGGTGTAAATAAGCGAAACGCCTTTACCCAGGTTGCAAGAACGTCAGAATTCTCCGGCTGTTCACGCCCTGCCGGCGAGAACGTAGATTTGGCGCTCAGCGAAATCTCTGCTCGCTGCAGCGGGACTGGAGAATCCCGGCCGCGAGCGAGGTTAGGGAATCTGTATTCTGCAGAACGCCACTGTTCCCAGTGAGCCAGGAGTAGTATTGTTATTTATCCTGTATTTTAGTATTTTGCTGTTTAGTTTTAATATATGCAAAAAAACCCTAAAGATTTAGAAGATGGGTTTTGGAAACCTTGTTAAGTGTACTTACGACTGGCGCTTAAAGAGTTAACCAAAAAAACCTTTCGTGCTGAGATCATGGCTGACTTAACAGTTATGTATTTTAAAAATTGTCCCCTTCTGATAACCCCTTGTTTTTGACACATTTGTTTAGCCACGAAGATAAGGTGTAGATGCAAACTAAGAGGCATTTGTTGAGTTGCCGTAATGCCTTTGTGCACACTTTAAGCTGGGAGATGCTTCGTACAGTATGTGAGTCCAGTCCTGCAGCTGGTAAACAGCTGCTTCCTCTGTAACAGCATGTGCACTCAAGTGTGCAGCCCCTGTCATCACCTGAATACCTTTAATCAAAAAAAATTATTTTCATTCCTACAGCGACCAAACTTTGCCAAGAGTACTTTCCACCTGCAAAATTAAACGCGCTGTGTTGTAGCTTGGTAGATAAACCTTTAGGCAAAGCTACAGTCACACAAACAAATTTTAGCGAATCAGTAACTTGAAAAAAAGTTTCTCCAGTTGAACGGAAGGTTAAATAGAATGTGTGTTCTCTGTGGACTCTTAATGCTGAGTAGCTGAAGGTGTAGGGGCGAATTTGCCATCCTGCCAATCACGGGAATGGGAGCGGGCGAGGGGTGGACCATGGAAAGGTCTGGTGACCTGGGGTGGGGTTTTCCGGTCTCGGGGCAAGTGCGGCCAGAGAATCCCACATGTAAGACCTGGCCTTCAATGTGATCATTTCTCACAAAGCAACGTAAACATTCAGGCGATTGCAGTGAATAATCCAGGATCAATGGACCAATACTTGTGCGATTTGTGAAAGAATGACGGAGAATTCTAAGAATAGAGTAGGGTTAATAGTGCACCGTGTGCTTGTGACACCGAGCTTTCAGACACTGAGAAACCTGCGGGCTGTACTGAGCTTGTTTTATCTTGGGCAGGCTGGTGTTCAGGGCACTCCAATTGACTTCAACATCCTGAGGTTTTCATGGGGAGTGGGGGGAACATGCCAGGGATTCCTCTCCTGATTACTGATGCAGTAACCCCTGCTGGATGGAGCACATGTGGAGACATTCAGTGAGGACAGAATCAGCTGCGATCTCTCTCCCCCACCCCCTACCATCCCCAAGTTCCCTTCCCCAACCTCTAATACAATGGCCACCTCCCACACATGAAGAACAGCCAGTTTGGATGAGGTACCCGGCGGGAGGATGGCGGGGGTGGGGGTGGTGGGGGGTGGGGGGCAGTGGGGGGGCGGTGGTGGAGGGGGGGGGTGCGCCAGTCATCGATGCCAAACTCGAGCAATGAACTGCTGCCTCAGCAGAGAAAAGAGATGAAATATGTCAATGCATCAGTCAGCCTGGAATACATTTGTGCTAAATTTTAGAATCGGTACTTCAAGTATCGGCGTGCATACAATTAATACAATCACACGATGCCTGTACGGCAATAAAAATCCACATCAACCCATTCCGACAGGATTTTTACTGTTACACAGTTGGTGTGAAGTAAAAAACTTTCATTGAAATGGTCTCCAGACACAGTTTGCACATGCACTAATGACGGTGCCGTGTGGACAGAGCACTGTACTTTCCCCCATTAAGGCAGAACCTTGCACTTGTTTTAGCAACCAATGGAACTGTTTAGTAACAACCCTTCACTTTAACTACCAGCTGCAATTTGTCAGTGTTTTGTGTCGGAGATTTTATAGTTTTACAGTCAGGAGCTACAAGATCAGAAATGAGAAAGAAATCAGTCCGGAATGGGATGCAGAAACGGGTTTGCGGGTCATATCCTGCATTGTCTCTCCTTTGTATTCTGGGTGTCAATGCACGATGGAGGTGACTTAAGGAGAAGGTAGAAAGGAACAGCAGACAGGTGGGTGTAGAGCAAGACATTCTGCAGGTGATTGGGAGAGAGAAGAATCTTCTACGTTAAAGTAAGCGTGCAGGTACAGCAGGCTGTAAAGAAGGCAAATGGTATGTTGGCCTTCATAGCGAGAAGATTTGAGTATAGGGATAGGGATGTTTTGCTGCAATTATACAGGGCATTGGTGAGGCCACACCTGGAGTATTGTGTGCAGTTTTGGTGTCCTTATCTGAGGAAGGATGTTATTGCTATAGAGGGAGTGCAGCGAAGGTTTACCAGGCTGATTCCTGGGATGGCAGATCTGTCATATGAGGAGAGACTAAGTTGGTTAAGATTATATTCACTGGAGTTTAGAAGAGTGAGAGGGGATCTCATAGAAACTTATAAAATTCTAACAGGGTTAGACAGGGTAGATTCAGAAAGAATGTTCCTGATGGTGGGGGAGTCCAGAACTAGGGGTCATAGTTTGAGATATGGGGTAAACCTTTTAGAACTGAGGTGAGGAGAATTTTCGTCACCCAGAGGATGGTGAATGTGTGGAAATCATTCCCATCGAATATAGTTGAGGCGAAAACTGTCTGATTTCAAGAAGAAATTAGATATAGCTCTTGGGGCTAAAGAGATCAAGGGTTATGGGAGGAAGGGGGAATCAGGATATTGAATTCGATGATCAGCCATGATCAAGATGAATGGTGAGCAGGCTTGAAGGGCCGAATGGCCTACTCCTGTTTCTAGTTTCTATGTAAGTCAATGGTCTGGATTTCTGGTATTCAGATACGAGGGGTAAGTGGGGGTCACGAGCACTAGGGACAGCAGGACCGTCCTAGACACTTTCTCAGAGATGATTTGCTAATTAATCATCTCCAGGACTGCCATCCAATTCAGGAACTTCAGGCAGAATTGTAGATCCTGTCAGCCAATCAGAGGAACATAGAACAAAACCAGAAAATGCTGGAAACTCTCAACAGGTCTGGCAGCATCTGTGGAGAGAGAATGGAGCCGACGTTTTGAGTCTGGATGACCATTCATCAGAGCTTCTTCAGAGCTCAAGACATGAAACGTTGGCTCTATTCTCTCTCCACGGACGCTGCCAGACCTGCTGAGATTTTCCAGCATTTTTCTGATTTTGTTTCAGGTTCCAGTATCCGGAGGGTAATGTAGATTCTGGGTTTGTTGTCCTGTCACCTCAGCAATCTCACCGGGAGAAGTGGACACTGCTGATGCAGGTCAAGGATCAGGAGAGGGCACCTCAGCCCCTTTGGAGAGGTAAATAGAGATATTTCAGATCAGCGGGGTCAAGCGGACAGGCTGATCTGGATGAATTTGGGACAGCACCTTCCCTGCCCATGCCCATTTTTGCGACAGGGATTGTTCTGCTCCTGTAGCCCCTCAGACAGCCACAGGGAGGCTACTGACATGAAGTTAAGAACAAAGAACAGTACAGCACAGGAAACAGGCCCTTCGGCCCTCCAAAAAGTTAACACCTTGCCCACATGTTGGGGGTGGTGGCCTGGAATAATCATTACTAATTCAGCTTTTAATTATTCAAATTCACTGCCCATCTCCCTGTTCAGACAGAGCTGATCAGCATCTGGGCCTGGCCATGAGGAGTGTCCCCAGTGGTGGGTCTGCACTGTGGCATCATTCCCAGTTTAACTTAACAATAAAACTGGGACGGAAATTGGTTTGCGGCAACTAACCAATGACGTGCAACTCGGAGGCTCACCCGAGATCGGGCCTTTCCTGTGTCTCCAGCTGCCGCTGGCCAACTGTGAGTGGGTTTAATTCAGGACAGTCGTCCTTCCAGCATCAACCCTCTGATAAGTGCCGAGGGTGACTGGTGAGGTGGTGGAGGAACAATGGGAGGAGGCCAGATTGGCAGTGGCTCAATTGGCAGTGCTCTGACCTCTGAGTCAGAGAGTCTTGGGTTCAAATCCCACTCCCAAGAGTTGAGTGCAGACTCAAGCTCCAGGGCAGTACAGAGCGAGTGCTGCACTGTTAGAGATGGTGGTTTCTGATTGAGACATTAATGTGCGGCCATATCACTTCCATGTGGATGTAATCAGTCCAATGGTGCTAATTCGAACAAGAGCAGGGGAGTTTTCTCTGTGTCCTGTCCAATATTTATCACCCAATCAACATCACAAAATAAAGATTATCTGGTCATTATTGCATTGTTGTTTGTGGGAGCTTGCTGTGCACAAAATGGCTGCCACATTTCCTAAAGTACAGCAATGCTTACACTTCAAAAGGACTTCATGTGTTGTTTAAGTTTTAAGCTTATTTATTAGTGTCACAGATAGGCTTACATTAACACTGCAATGAAGTTAGTGTGAAAAGCCCCTAGTCACCACACCCCGGCACCTGTTCGGGTACACTGAGGGAGAATTTAGCACGGCCAATGCACCTAACCAGCATGCCTTTCAGACTGTGGGAGAAAACCGGAGCACCTGGAGAAAACCCATGCAGACACGGGGAGAATGTGCAAACTCCGCACAGACAGTGGCCGAAGCCAGGAATGGAATCTGGGTGCCTGGCACGGTGAGGCAGCAATGCTAACCACTGTGCCACCGTGTCACCCATAAATGGGGATAAAATGGGGGTCATGTTAAAATGGGGATCATGTCTTTAATGTGTAGCTTATCACTCGCTGCCATTTTTACCATGACTGGTGTCACAGCACATGGCATTAACATATTGAAATCAGTCTCCTGCGATGCCATTGGTTGATTTAAATGTAACAGTTGTTGCCTGGGTTCCTATGGGCGGCACGGTAGCACAGTGGTTAGCACTGCTGCTTCACAGCTCCAGAGACCTGGGTTCGATTCCCGGCTTGGGTCACTGTCTGTGTGGAGTTTGCATATTTTCCTCGTGTCTGCGTGGGTTTCCTCCGGGTGCTCCGGTTTCCTCTCACAGTCCAAAGATGTGCGGGTTAGGTTGATTGGCCATGCTAAAAATTGCCCCTTGGAGTCCTGAGATGCGTAGGTTAGAGGGATTAGCGGGTAAATATGTAGGGATATGGGGGTAGGGCCTGGGTGGGATTGTGGTCGGTGCAGACTCAATGGGCCGAATGGCCTCCTTCAGCACTGTAGGATTTCTATGATTTCCTGTGGCTTGGGAAAGGCAGCAATGGAATGGAAGTGGGAGCTGATGAGGTAGGTGCCTTTTCAAGTGCTCCATGTGGTCCAAGAGGCACAGGAGTGGTTCCACCAGCCTTTCTTGGAAACCTTCAGCCTCTCCTTTGCCAAGTGGAGCCTCCCTGTCCTCCATCGCAGAGCTCCCAACTCCCCAGCTTCCTGTAAACATTGACATCCATGCTATGTTGAAATTACGGTTGTTGTCCTGTCCCCCCCCCCCCACCCCCTCACCCTCCAGGTCACGACCTCTGGCCTTGCCCTTTCCCAATAGCTTTTCTTCCATCAGGTACAGCTCTCCAGCATTCCCTTGAATCCCGAACGTCTCTCTCTCCTGGCCTCCCCTGACCTCGGGCACCTGTATCTCGTTTTCCCCTTACTCATTTATCTCTCTCCTCCTCCTTCCTCCCCCCAAACCACATTCCCCGCCTCGATCTTGAGCAACTTCCTTTCGTAGTCGCTTCCCTTCACCCCTCAGCCACCCCCTCCAAATGCCCATTTCTCTCTCAAATGCTGGGCGCAACCCCCGAATCTCCCCGGCCCCCTCTTCCTGTCAGTGATTCTCCTACTTAACAAACCGATTGATTCAACCTGCTACTGTGCAGGAGAAAAAGCAAGTTAGAATGAGATCCCATTGCTACATTTCTCAGAATATGATGCTAATACGATCAGAAGACATAGGAGCAAGAGTAGGCCATTCAGCCCATCGAGTGTGACCCTCCATGATTTTATAAGATCATGATGGATCTAACTGTGGCCTTAATGCCATTTTCTTGCCTGTCTTCTGTAACCCTGGACTCATATTGTCGATTAGAAATCTGTCTACCTCTGTGTCCTCGGCCAGGACGCACATCCTACCCGATTTCCCCTGCTTGCACCCATCTTCCCAGTAAATATTGCGACCACCATCTCTTTGGTACACATTTTATCCACCCGCTCATTTCACAAGGAGTTAAAGCGGGCTCTGATCTCACTGTGCAAGGAAGGCCCTCACTGAGAATGGCACTGATGCACATCATTGTTGAATCAAAATTTTCCGAAGCATTTATGTCCTTGATAATTGTCCTGCATGCAAATCTTAATCCGTTGTATTTTGTACTAATTGCCCTGTAATCCTAAGTGATGAAACAAGAGGTAACTATGTTGCACTCTTCTCTTGTTATCCTGTTTTACACTTTAACACAGTTGATTAGAAAGAGTGTGGGACTAGCCTGTGGAACTGCCCCCTCTCACGATATGGGATTTTTCTAGGGGACTAGGGGATTTTTCACAGTAACTTCATTGCAGTGTTAATGTAAGCCTACTTGTGACTAATAAATAAACTTTAACTTTAGAAAGTTTATTTATTAGTGCCACAAGTAGGCTTACATTAACACTGCAATGATTTGACCCTGGTGTCAGGGGGATTAGCAGGTTAAATATGTGGGAATCAGGCCTAGGTGAGACTGTGGTCGGTCCAGACGCGATGGGTTTCAGCAAATTATTGATAACATTATCCATTCATAATGTCACCTGAGTGAAGAGTCCTGGCCTCACATGAGAAACAGATACACATAAACTGAGCTGCCTCTAATCAACAATTCTAAAGAGTGAGGAAGAGAGGCCTACAGATATTTCCCTTATTAACACTGGAGAGATCAGCACAGTGCCCCTTCCCCTTCGCCAATGTTTGTTCTTTCCGGAGACCTTTGTGAAAGGAGGGAACAAGTAACTCAGAGGATTTGTTTACTTCCCGCAACCCCTTCAGCTGCAAGGTTGCCAGTTCAATCCTTTCAACACACACACCAACCGAGACTGAGCCACAACTCTTTTTTAAAAAAAGGGCAAAATTACTTTCCAGTTTCAGCGACAGTTATAATACGATCGAGACCCTTTCTGATGCTCGAGACTTCTAAACCCTAAGTCAGGAAGATAGCGCAGGAAAGGTGAATATTGGATCCCCATTTCTAAACTGTCACTTTGATGTAAAGACATTATTAGTAAATGAAGGTGTATTGATTGTGGCTCCAGGGTCAGGATTAACCAGAATGGTCACTGCTCTGTTGAAGCAGTGGGTATTCTGCCTTACAGCTATGGCCTTTTTGGAGGTCAGGTGCCCTGTGCCCATTTGCACAGAGGAATTAGACAGAACATGCGTCTGTAGGCTGATTACTTAACCAAAGACAAAATAATGAGTCCTAAGCAAATACTGACTAATTGAAAGGGCTGTAAATCCATTACATATTGGTCAGGGATAATCAGGAGTATTTAATCACTTTTATCTATTCAGGAGCACTGAAGCTGCAACAGAAAAGCCCTGAACCTTGCCATGTGCTTATTATTCTCATCATTATCAAAATTACTTCACAGCTGTTCTTTGCTACATCACCTCAGCTGGAGATTTAGTAACCTGTAAAATGCTTTTAATTTGGAGTCGAGTGAATTTTGTTGGAGAAGCAACTGGGAGGTTCTCGTTCCCCCGTCCTGCAGGGGCCTGGTTGTGTTTTAGTGTAAAATCCTTGGTGGGAGCGCCCAGCCAGACCAGCCCTTCCTTCCACATGCAAGTCAAAAGTTTCACTTTGCTCATCTTGTACTCAGCCTTGACATTTCCCAGATTATTGACAAATGATTGCGTTTCCCCCTGCGAAAGTTGAAAGGGGGCGGTACGGCGGCACAGTGGCTAGCACTGCTGCCTCACAGCGCCAGGGACCCAAGTTCGATTCCCAGCTTAGGTCACTGTCTGTGTGGAGTTTGCACGTTCTCCCCATGTCTGCGTGGGTTTCCTCCGGGTGCTCCGATTTCCTCCCACAGTCCAACGGTTAGGTTGGTTAGGTGAATTGGCCATGCTAAATTTTCCCTCAGTGTACCCGAACAGGCACCGGGGTGTGGCGACTAGGGGATTTTTCACAGTAACTTCATTGCAGTGTTAATGTAAGCCTACTTGTGACTAATAAATAAACTTTAACTTTAGAAAGTTTATTTATTAGTGCCACAAGTAGGCTTACATTAACACTGCAATGATTTGACCCTGGTGTCAGGGGGATTAGCAGGTTAAATATGTGGGAATCAGGCCTAGGTGGGACTGTGGTCGGTCCAGACGCGATGGGCCGAATGGCCTCCTTCTGCACTGTAGGGATTCTATGATAAGTTGTTGTGAAAATCCCCTAGTCGTCACACTCCTGTTCGGGTACACTGAGGCAGAATTTAGCATGGCCAATGCACCTAACCAGCATGTCTTTTGGACTGTGGGGGGAAACCGGAGCACCTGGAGGAAACCCAGGCAGACACAGGGAGAACGTGCAGACTCTGCACAGACAGTGACCCAGGCCGGGTATCGAACCCGGATCCCTGGCACCGTGAGGCAGCAGTGCTAACCACTGTGCCACCGTGCGACTGGAGCAATGTGAGAATTTTCCCATCTGGCTATGCTAATTCAAGCAAGTCTACAACTAAAACCACTGTAGAATTCAATGCAAGTTCTCCTCATTGTCCTCCCATTTTTTAATAACATTGTTTTAAAGCGTTTTTTTCGCTTCCCTCTTTGTGAAGGCCAAACTGCTCTTGTACAACAGTAATCCCTTCCTTAAGCAGTATTGTTTTTCACATCAAAAAGACTAATTGAATTATCTCATTAATTTAATTTGTTAAGCAAATGTATTTCATCATCGCAGGATGTGCTCTTGCAGGGAGGGTCCTCAGACTTTGCCTCTGAATGGGTCAATGCTGCATTCTAGCATTCATGCATTCATTAGCTTTGTCGGGAGAAAGGAACATTGGTTGTTTTTTTTTAAACAAGCAAGCAGCATGGAGCAACTTTTTCATCGACCGCAGGGGTCTTTCTACATATGTTCTCAACCCGGGGCTATTGTCACCTCCTCTGAACAACTTGGAAGGACAAAACAACAAAGACTGGCCACAGTAATTCCCAGCAGTTAGTTTAATGCGGCAGAGGGGGCAAAAAAGCAAAGTCTCGTTTCCACTCGTTGTGGGTTAGTGGTGTTCATTTTTTTAATAGTTTTTTTTTGTTACTGTGTGTGTGTGTGTGGAGAGGATTTTTTAGTTTTGCAGCGGGGGAGGTAATGATATGCAGAAGGTGTGTTTTTTTTAAAGCATGCAGATCTCTCACCATTCAGGTTTCCGAACTTTGAGATGCGGGTTTTGCCCCGTTGTGTGAATAGCCTGGATCACATAGCAATGCTTTAACGCTAGATGCAGGAGATGCTGGAATTTTACACTAACATTCCCCTTCTAGTTGTTTCACGCAAATGAAAGCAGAATTAAGCATCATTGAGGCCGATGCATTCTTTACCCATTTTGCCCGGCAACATTACCATTGAGTTAAACAAAAACTCCTATTGATTTGACCGAGTTTAAAAAATACTCCAAAGCCCAATGTAAAGATATCTTGCTGGGACTGACCCAGCAATGATTTTCATTGACTGCAGAGGAAGGATCTTTAAACTAGATATATTGAGAAGCCCTTAGATCATTCAATTAGCCCTTCAGCTTCCTTTGCCTTTCCTCTCAAGGACTCTCCTGCATGGTTTGCAAAGAATATATTTGGTCACAGAATGAAAACAGGAAGTGCTCGTGCACAAAGACCTCCTCCCCCCCCTCCCCTATAAATGTACCCATCAATTTTCAGAGAGATGTCCTTATCTTTGCTACAACAAACACATTGAGGTGGCTTTTATTCCAGTGTGGAGGCTTTCAGACCTTCATTAGAATGTGACAGACTTTGATGGAATAAAAACATTACCTTTTTGGGATTTTTTTTTCTTAAGAAAGTCTCCTCAAATGAAATACCCTCAATCCGTTCCGCAAAGCCACAAGTTTATATATTAAGGCCACGATACATTTGCTCATTTCATTCACCTGCACATAGAGGATGTGAGCCGGAAGATTGCTAGAATGCAAAGTTGGTCATTCCAAAAGAGAAAAATAATTGACGTTTCTTGAATTTATAAATTGTGACAAATTTTGGTCATCGGCAAAATTTTGTTTCTATCACCATGGCAACACTCAGGTGATGAGAATTATCATTAAGTTTGAGACAACACACATGGCCTTTGAGCTGTTAGGCTAACAGTAAACCATGTTACACATGGCTACGGGCAATCTCATCGTAGGAGAGGATGTTTGCTCAACACAAAGGCTAGTCCACCCACTATAGTGTGGACCTGGGTGCGAGCGCACCCTGTTTGAGACACTGCCCTTGTTTTTCCAGCAGTAAGTTCTGTAGGGCCTCGATTACATTCAGCCTTGTTGCAGTAGAATGCACTGCAGCTCAGTTGGCAGAGTTTCGCTGGCCAGTGCAGCCAGACACATCTGTTCATTGTTTTTTTTAAGAATTGCCAAAGTTACGTTTTGCACTGTCATCAGCCCTTCAGTGAAGGAAAATAATACATCAAAACAAGACTGGATCTTACCTTCTGAGCCAGATCTTAAAAAGCGGTAGTATTTTGAGTTATTCTTAATGTGTATTTTTAATACAAATTCCAATATTTTTTCCAATTTTGAATTAATTCGGTTTAACCCCTTCTGGTCCTTTGGAGAATCTTTTTTTTTATCTAATGGGATTGGTGTTGGTGGGGGGTTACTGAGATTCAAAACTGACTGAGACTCCTAGCCTCATTTGTCATGTGCTTGTTTGCTGTAGGGACTCGATGTCAGCACTTTGGTCACCCATAGCAACCTGGAGGACAGTTCACTTGTCACAGACTGCGCCCATAGAAAACGAAATGTTCCAGAGCTCATCAGTCACAGAGCTATCAGATAATTATGGCAAAGGCCACCAAATCCTCTGCTTTTATCAAACAAGGTTCTCCGCAGCCTTTTCTGTAGAATGGAAAGGACAGAAGTCAACACTGTCTGCCATCTGTTGTCTTTGTCCTGCTTTCTCACATGAGCCAATGAAGCTATGAGATGGAGATATTAACCCCTCCAGGATTGCGATAACCAACATTTTTTTTTAGGTCAGGTCGGGGTATAAAACACAACTTTTCTTTACAGCAAGGCAAATGTATTCTCTAAATTCCAGGTTTGAATCCAGTTACACTTGTTTGAAATCAGCCAGCATTATGGGAGAGAATTTAGGGCGATATTTTATCGAGGCAAATAAAGACCGGCAATCACGCAACCTTTAGAAAGCGGTAGATATATTTCTAATAAAAAAGGGACATGGGGAACAGGTGGGGAGGTGGATTTGAAACCAGGGAGAGATCAGCCATGATCTGATTGAATGGCGGAGCAGGCTCGAAGGCCATAATTTGCCGACTCCTGCTCCTAATTCCTATGTTCTTGTGTAAACCCTCTTCATCCTCCATCACAGAAAACAGTGTTTGTCGATTGTTTTGAGCTCTGTGAATATTCAGGTGGTGATAGACTGCCGTTTCCGCCAAATTGTCATGCCAGCACTTTTAATCTTTTTCTCACAGTAGGGCTGGGAGGATTTGTTCACAGAGTGAGTACAATCCACTGAGCCCAATATTTCTTTATGTAACCATCAGGTTAAGTTTGCCTGAAAATAAATGAGTGCCAACATCGACCTAACATTGTCAGAAAGAAAGCATTACTGTAGTTTTTCCAAGGCTGAAGCATCAAAGGATTTCAGTGTGTCACTGGGTGCTTATGAGACAATGACATTATTTTCATTTTGCTTTTTCCCAAAACGTCCAGCCGCATGTTCCTGACACCCTGTAGAAAGCACCTATTGCCTCTCCAATTAACATGGGAGATGTTTAGCCTAAACGCAAAACCAAATTGGCTGCGTCTTACATCTTCTCAGTATTACTTGCAAATCTAATCCTAATGTTCAGCAGCAGATCACCATAAAAGTATAAATATGCACTCTTAGAGGAAAGGCTGGTTTATTGCAGATTTAGAGGTGCATTTAAAACAGCTAATGCCTTAGCTTGGTTTTGAATGCACGGAGTACAGTATGTGAATCATTTAGACAGTGACTAGTAGCAAAGATTGGCAGAAGCTTGAATTATAATACCGCTGGCAATATTAGCATGTCTTGAATACTTCTTTCTCATCTAATAGTAAGATGTTAAGATGTTTTCATGCCTTACAGATCACCTTCTTTCTAAAATGCTACTGTAGGTAAATCCCAAATCCAGCTTAGCTACACTTCAAAGGGCATAAATATTTTTGAACTCGCAGAAGTCAAACACAATGCTTATTGATGACTTTATCTGGAAAACACAAAAGGTGACTGGAACGGTGCAAGCAATTGGTTTTTCTTCAGGGAGATGTTTGAAACTAAGGCTCGCTTTAGAGTGCTTGAGAAATGAAAAGAATAATCTGCACTTTCCGCGTTTAGTACTCCGTGTCTCTCAAACAAGCAGACAAGTGTTTGGAAGTGTAGGGCGCAGATTATTTTAATCTCAGTTTTTCACATGCTTAATATTTGTAACCATCTATCTGAATTAATCACAGTTCCTGGAGAGGTCCCATTCTAATCCCAGCTAAAAATGTTCTGAAAAAATATGTTGAGAAGAGCTTTGTAAACTTCAGCCCAAGTGCGATTCCGTACCACGTATTTTCCCAGGATTAGATTTTCACCGAATACTTTATATTTTTGCAAACCCTCAGCATCTCCCAATTAGCACCTGCTCTTTAATATTCCTACATTGCAAGATCAAAATTCAATGGATTAAAAAACGTGGACTCCCACAAATAGCCACCTTCCCATGAAGGCCCTCCCATTTATCTGCATTGACAATCCAGACTGCTAAATCTATACTCATTTCTCAGTCACGTGCGTCCTATCAAAATTGCTTATTTGCAATATAATGCACAGATAAAAGGGATGTAATCCCAGGGAGATTGTAAAAAGTACTTGGATAAGGAATGGTTTGATGGGGTGTTTTATTCCACACAATCCAGCTTCTGTGGCAGCGCCAACCTTTGCAAAGCAGGATTGCGTACTTTTTTTCTTGTGAGCGCTGCTGGAGGGCGTTGTTGACGGGCTGCTGCTTTCAATGTAGTTGCCATTAATCATAGGCTGCCATGTTGTGACGCAGGTTCTAAAAATGTACCATTGAGATGTTGTTATGTGCTGGAGGCCTACAAACAGCCCAGGCCTTTGATATTCATCTCACACCAGGGTAAAGAAAATCCAGAGCAAAAGTGCAAACAGACAAAGAACTGGAAGGGTCATAGAGAGGCGGGAGGTGGGGGAGTTGCGGTTCTGGCAAGGAGGAAAACTACTAAAATCAAAAACAGACACCGGGACTCTTAAAGTTTGGGTTTGCCAGGGCTGCAATAAATCTTCACCATTTTGACTTCCAAATGAAACTCTGCGCTATTGCATTGACACTATTTTTGATTCGGACGCATTCCGTATCGGTTCTGGCAATGTCTTTCCGGTTACCTTGAAGGATGTACCTCCGACTTTGAATTTGTTCCGAGGGTTCTGTTTTTAACGGTAACATCACTTTTGATATCCAGGCTGGAATGTGGTGCGAGTGCTGAACCGCTCCTTTGTATGTCCCGGTTTGTGGGCCGCTTTTACTTTGCCAATAAAATAGGAAGCAGGGCAACGACAGAGGTGACTGCTTATGAATATTCATGATGCCAACTCCTCCTTTCTTAAGGCTCTTGAGATTTCCTGATGTCAAAAGCAAGCTTGCACAGGCTGTTATGACACCGTTCACAGCCACCCCAGCAACCCTTTGCCAGCGATGAGGGAGAGAAAAAAAGCCTGTAATTATCCACACTTTTCTGAATCCCCCCCTTAATGTTCATTATTTAAAAAAGCAGCAATTACAAGTTCAAAGGGGTTTAGGAGGCTAGTAACCTGCATAATCACTGCCAAATTAAGCAGGACTCATTCGTCACAGAACAGTACACTCTGAGCAGTGAATCATGCATGCAGTGACAGGCACTGATTTACATGAAGACAGAAAGCCATTGGCCTGTGAGGTAGGGTTGAGCAATTCGCCATCCTCCAGCCTCCTGGTGTGTACCCTGTTCAGTTTGTTTTGTGAGGGGTGGGTGGATGGGGAGGGGGATTGGGGGGGTGGGGGGGTGGTAATCACAGCTATCTCTTGCATGCAGGTAAACCCATTAAGCGATTGTAATTTATACTTTTAGCTCCCGGTCTGCTTGCTGCGTTAGCCGCACAGTAATCGAGTGACACACCGAGTGCTTTGGGCTGCCGGGTGCTAACTGAACATTTGTGTGCCTGCTCTTAGCTTAGCTTCACCGCACCGACGGAGATACTGAGCGGAGCTGCCTTTCAGGTGGGGATTGAACATTCCAGGGGAGAATCTCAGCGAGATCCTATTACAACGGTGTGTGATCAGCGTCACACAAAAGAACACGACAAAGAGAAAAGTTTTTTAAAAAAAGACAGCTCTGGGTTTTATCGGACCCAAGTGCTTCTTTTCCTCCTGCCCAGATTCGACAACTTGCATCAACCAACCTTCTCTAATGTTACGGGGAACTGTGAAGACCTTTCTGACTGAAATTCCATCACCTGAAATCTGCCCTGCCTAGCTCTGGAACACACGAGATTGTGTGATTGTGCCAAGAGTGCAGCACCTTCTGTGTCTGCACAGAACACAAATTTTCAACTTACTTTTTAAAAATGCAAGAAAAACTCTTTGCTGCTGGACTGCCCACCCATGGAATTCATTACCACAGGAAGTAGTTGATGCCAAAACATTGAATGTATTCAAGAGGCGGCTGGATACAGCACTTGGAGTGAACGGGATCAAAGATTATGGGGAGAAAGCAGGATTAGGCTATTGAGTTGGACGATCAGCCATGATCGTGATGAATGGCGGAGCAGGCTCGAAGGGCCGAATGGCCTCCTCCTGCTCCTATCTTCTATGTTTCTCTCCTCCCCGCCCCACACACACACACGCACACACGGTCAGGAGGATGAAGTGGCGCAGACATTATCAGCATCTCTCCCTGGTTGATTCACGAGGAGAGACAGGGTGGAAAGCGGGAAGGAATTCCCTGCCCAAGCAGTCTTGCGTTCCTTTTGTGGACCAATGGCCAAGACTTGCAAACCTGCCCCTTAGGGAAGCCCCAAGTTCAAATAAAAGTAAAAGTTTAAAGTTTATTTATTAGTCACAAGTAGGCTTACATTAACACTGCAGCAATGTTACTGTGAAAATCCCCTAGTCACCGCACTCTGGTGCCTGTTCGGATACACTGAGGGAGAATTTAGCATGGCCAATCCACCTAACTCGCACATTTTTGGGCTGTGAGAGGAAACTGGAGCACCCGGAGGAAACCCACACTGACACGAGGAGAACGTGCAGACTCCGCACAGACAGTGACCCAAGCAGGAATCGAACCGGGGTGCCTGGCGCTGTGAGGCAGCAGGGCTAACCACTGTGCCACCGTGCCGCCCGACATCAGACATCACTGAGAGTCAAACGTGGATTTCCTACTCGACATTGTAGTGTTGCAGTGTGGTAGCTGGCTTGCCCCAATTCCAGACAACCTGAAGATATTCTACAATAGGCACCATTCCCCTTAGCTCAGCTTTCGCCTTGGTGCATGTAAAGACTCTTACTGACCACAACAATTAACAGCACTCCATTGCAGAGTATTCTTTGCATAGCATCATCACTTCCAAAGGACTTGTAAATCAGATTAGCATTGGATTTTGACAATATATGCTTGGGAATCATTCTTAATGACATGAAAGTATGCCTTCGGAGATAGATTTTGCATACAAATTTAAAATCTTTAGATGAATGATGCCGGTACCTATTGCTGTTAGTTTTCAATTCACTATATCTTTCAAATAGCTTTTGATGGATGCGGAGATTTGAATAACAAGCACCTTTATGTTGATTAGGAAGCAAGAAGATGTTTTGTGGGAGAACTAGACATGACAATTAAACACAGCCAGGTCTGACTGTAGCTCAGGCCAAGATGGGTAGAAATCAAAACGCAACAAATCCTGTCTAGTAACCTCAGAATATTGTACAGTACGGTAACTGCTCGCAGTTACAAGGGCAGTAAATGCTGTTCAACTCAGCAGGCAGACAATAAAAAAAAACAGGAATAACACTTTCAGACAATTGAGTTTCCTTTATGCACACCTACTCTATTACGTCAGAAAAGAGTTATTATCATGAGGGGCCGTTACAACTGGTGCTTGGTTTGAAGGCATTAGCGAAGCCAGTGTCTGCTGGTTATAGTCTACAGTTTGATTGCTTGATTACTTCATTAATTATTCCGATGTCAAGTAAAAACCGACAGCTGGCTTCTACTTTTAGTCAACCGCAGTTCGGCATATGCTGTCTGTGCGACTTGGGCTACCTCTGGTGCCGGTTTTGTTCCTTTCTTCCTGTATGATTCCCAAAGTTGTTGAAAAGAATTGAGATACTTGTCAACAGGAAAGAACTTGAGGTTTATCAAATCTGTTTCAGACCTATTATATATCCAGCTCAAAGGCTAATGACCTGCTGGTGTGCTCAACAATTTACTCAGCGTTACTGGGAGTTGGCAATGACCACAATGGTTGAACATCAGTATTGTCATGCTAATAACAAAGCAACATAAGTGACCAGCAGCATTAGCAAGGGGATGGCGGGACAGTTGCTCTTTTTATTATCCTTTGTAATAAAGGATAATTTGATAGAAACCAAAGGGTCAGAGCTCTGGCGTGTCACCATTTTTTTTTCATTGCTGTAAGCTGAACTAGCTGATGAGTGTCTCCAGGGAGGAGTCAAGATCACTTTAGACTTCCTGTTCGACTAGACTGGGAAAACAGTTAATGAAAGAAAACAAGCAAATGCTGGTAGTTCGGTGGTCAGGTAATTGGTAAGAACTCAAATATGTGCCATGCACATATGCCCAAAGAATCTTTGATGCCTAAAATGCTTTACTTTTTTTATCGTGACTAGCTTTTGTGTGCCACGAGCTTTTGTTTTTAAATATTAAATTGCACGATACAGAAATGAGCTTTGTGCAACATTACATTTGTTTTAGCTACACCATAATCCCCATTTACAATTATAGATCCACAGAGACCTCTGTTAGTATGGCTCATCCAAAGTAAATCCCTTTCCCAAGAGCTGATCATTGCATTTCTCAGTCAATTCACAGTAGGGAGGAGGGTGTTAAGTATTGTGTCCAGTATTGGTGCTGAATTTCCACTTTGCACCTGATAACAGCAATAGATGAAGATGTGCGATACAGATCTTCTGCTTCATAGCTACAGAAAGCTAAGAATGAGGTGGGAGTTTTTGCTCCCGCAATGAATAGTGCTCGGTTCAATCTAGGATTTTAACATCTTGGAATCCACAATTTAATCTTCTGAAATTTAAGTCTTGATTTAACCTTCAAGGTTCAAGGACTGTGCTGCATGTATATCCTCTTCAAGAGTCTCTGAAGGATCAGATCTCCACAGCACAAGACTACAGACTTACATTCCACAATACCACGTAACCCTCCTCACCTTCCATTGACACAATAGCAATCAGCTCCCTCCCAACCACAAGAACAAATACTACCCTTCCATTAGACTGACTGGTTTCAGATTTGAATAGTACACACCAGTAGGAAGGGCGTTCTCTTCCCTCATTCCTTCACACAAAGCTAATTATGGGACACCAACAATGACACCGTGCACGGATTGCAATCCCAGGTTTTTATTGTGACGATTGGAGTTTGGAACTACATTTTGCACATTTAGGCCGGAATTCTCCCATCTTGAGATTAAGGGAAATCTCCTTCTCGCACGCCCTGCCACCGCTGCCAGCGAGAACGGAGAATTTGGCGCTCAGCCAAATCTCCACTCACGGCGGTGGGACCGGAGAATCCCAACCGTGGGCAAGGTCGGAGAATTCTGACCTAAGTGGCAAGGGCAGGAACGTGGAGTGTTTCCCGCTATAAAGCGTTTAAACAGTTACATGGGTAAGATGGGGAAAGAGCGATATGGGCTAAACGCGGATAATTGGGTCTAGCCAGGTGTTGTTAAAACTCTTACTGTGTTAAAAAAGGGGACAGCATTGACAGGTTGGGCCGAAGGGCCTGTTTCCATGCTGTAAACCTCTATGACACTGTGGAGGCTGCCAAATTTTCTGCCCCCCCCTCCCCCCACTACCTCACTAATTATTCACCCGGGCACTTCACGCCGTACTCAGTGGCATAGTCTGCCGCCGGATCCAGATGCCCATGTTGAAAAGGCGTCCGACATCACTGGCCTAGTATTGAAGAAAGAAAGTGGACCTTCTGAAAATGAAGAGATCTCTGGAAGCATTCCAAAACCAGAAGATTGACCTCCTGAGAAAGAAGGTGGATCACCAGGAATGTTCTGAAGCTGGAAGATAGATCCTCCAGGATTGAATCTAGAAAGCCCACCTGCAGATTCACCCCCCCACCCATTGCTGTGGTGTTTCAGGGTCCAGGTCCGCAGGTGGCCTCCACCCTGAACTCCAGAGGCAGCCGCAAGCATTGTCCCGATGCGTCCCGACACCTGCACACCCCTTTGTACAAACGTGTTTCATACCAGCGTGTGTCCCTGCCGGTGATGTGGAGAATCTGTTATGGAGCAGTGAGGGTGGGGGGTGCAGGGATGTGGGAGAATTCCGCCCACAGTGACTGGAATTGTTATTGGTCATTGTTCTGAGGCTGCTTTCTGATTATTTCATTCATGTCGACGAGCACTGGGTTCATTACCAGAGAGAAGTATCAAGGATGACACTATCCAGTGAGCATAATGTAACAGTACTTAGATAGTGCAGTGCAGAAAGAGGCCCTCCGTCCCATTGAGTCTGCACTGACTCCCCAAAAGAGTATCCCACCCAAGCCCAACCCTCCGCCCTATCCCAGTAACGCCACACATTTACCATGGTTAATACGCTTAACCTACATATCTTTGGACATTAAGGATCAGTTTACCATATTCAATCCACCTAACCTGCACATCTTCATTCGGTGGGAAGAAACTGGAGCACCCGGAGGAAACCCACACAGACACGGGGAGAGAATGAACAAACTCCACACAGATTGTCACCCAAGGCCGGAATCGAACCCGGGTCCTTGGCGCTCTGAGGCAGAAGTGCCACCATGCCATTCCAACTTAAAACAGTTGCTGTAATAATTTGCCTCTTGTAGTCCTTAAGTTGACAGTGAGCTTTGTACTGCCCTGTCTCCTGCTCACACTCACCAGTGACTCCAAGGCTTACAAATTCTGGTTCCTCTATTATATCTGATTTGATTTGATTTATTATTGTCACATGTATTAGCATACAGTGAAAAGTATTGTTTCTTGCACGCTGCACAGACAAAGCATACTGTTCATAGAGACGGAAACGAGAGAGTGCAGAATGTGGTGTTACAGTCACAGCTAGGGTGTAGAGAAAAATCAACTTAATGCGAGGTAGGTCCATTCAAAAGTCTGATGGCCACACATATTCCCCACACTCACCCAGGTTCTATATACAGAGGCACCCGGGCTTCTGTCACTTGTGCCTGTATCACAATGTCTCTAAACTGATCTCTTTCACTTTCTCTCCCTCTCTTTCTATCCCTTATCCCAATTCTTCTCTTTATCACCTTGCTTCCACCTTTCGCACCTACCCATACCTCTTTCCTTTTGGCTCCTAGCCAATTAGTAAAAGCATTAAGTCAGTGTTATTCCCAGCAATGGTGTAAACTTCATTTGTACCTTCTTGCCACATCTGAAATTGCAGGATTTTTACATTCCAAGGTTCTAGACTAATGGATTACAAATCATACTGCCAATAAATAAGTAGTTGACTTGCAAATCATGCTAGATTTCTTTTATTTCAAAGGGACAAAATTATTTCCAAATTGGAATGGTCTGCATTTGATTAAATTTAATATTTTTCTAACTCAGATTAGGTTGAACCCTTCAACTTGCTTCAACTTTATTGCAAATATCCAACAAATTGATCCTTGTTGATTGCCTTGCAAATATTTACATAAAAGTAGCAAAGTGGGTTTTGAACCATTGTTCAAGCCATATACATATTGACGCACTTATTTCATATTAGAGTTCGATGAGCAGCGGGTAACCTGCAGCCTGGGGGCTACATGCGGCCCATCACGGTTCTGAGTGCAGCCCCACGAGACATTTTGTTGACTGTTGCCCATGCACAGGGTTGCCACATTTCGCTGATTTCCATCCACGTAGCTTTTTTCCTGCCAGTATGGCTGAGGTGATACACACGTAAAGCAAGGGCAGCTGAAGTGATGTGCATGCCGATCGCTCACAACATTGACTGTGAGAGCCGTGCGATCCCTCTGTGTCCAAAGTGTCAATAATTCTTTTGTTTTTCACCATTTGAATTGATGACAGCTATATTAAAATATAAATGATTAAGCATTTTCTATACACAAACAGAAAATGTTGGGAAATCTCAGCTGGCCTGTAGAGAGAGAATCGAGCCAATGTTTCAAGTTTGGATGATCCATTGTGAGAAAGCATTTTCTACAACTCATTATGAAATATTCGGCGTATATTAAATGTATTTAATCTTATTCATTGGGTCACAGTTAGTGAACAAGCCCGATTTCAATCTTGCGTCCCACTGAGATGAAGAAGAGCCTCTCATGTTGCCTGTTCACTATCCCAGGTTGCCTAAGTTAGAGCCTCTTTAAATCACATCAAATAAAAACAGATCATTCAGCCCAAGTATTCCATTCCAAAGTTTATGCTCGAATGTTACATTGTTATTGCCATAATCAACAACAACTTGCATTGGCGTAGCACCTTTGATGTAGGAAAATGATCCAGAGTAAATCAAAAATCTTGTTGCTATCCTTGGGTTTCGCCTCCCCTCTCCTGGTTCCACCGGCCCACCATTTCATATATTTCTTCAGTCAGAAGGATGGACTCTTTATCAAGTGCTGGTGTGCTGTCATGTCAGAGGGCTAAACTTGTTGGGGAAAGACCCAGAAGGGCGGAGGGGTATTTTCAGGGCCCCTCCGCCGCGGGCGTGCAGATCCTGTTATGGCCGCAACCTCTCGCAAGAGGCCTGAGCCTGATTTCCATCAGTTTTAGTGGATTTTAATATTCTTAAATGGCTTGATGCCATTGCTTCCGGTGGCGTCACATCATGCCGACGGGAATCACTACTGATCTCTGACAGTCAAGATGACCACGCAGGCCGGGAGTTGGAGGCCGGTGTAGCCCCTAGTGGGCAGGTTGGCACTGCCAAGGAGTGGGCCCAGAGGGGGGGCGGCGGGACCTCTGAGGAACTTCAGTGAGGGGGATTCCCATTATGTTTGGGCAGGTGGGGGGGGGGGGGTGTGTTGATGATGGGGCTGTAGGGGTGGGACTGATGCCAGTGAGGGTGGCGGGGGTATTGTCCCAGTGTCTGTGAGGGGGAGGGAACCGGGGTCCATCTCTTTACTTTAAAAGGGGACCCCTATCTCTTGTGGAACTGTCCTTGTCGGTGTATTTAGGCCTTGCCCCTCATGGCACAAAACACCCCCCCCCCCCCCTCTGGCGCCTGCTGTTGTTTTTTTTTTTACTATATGTCAGGAGAACTCGTTGCCGGGGGAGGTAGTGGAAGCGGATACGGTAGTGACTTTTAAGAGGCATCTTGACAAGTACATGAATAGGATGGGAATAGAGGGATATGGTCCCCGGAAGGGTCGGGGGTTTTAGTTAAGTTGGGCAGCATGGTCGGTGCAGGCTTGGAGGGCCGAAGGGCCTATTCCTGTGCTGTAATTTTCTTTGTTCTTTGTTCTTTGAGATCTGGAGTAAGAAACTGGCTGTGATTCTGGGAAGAAAACACATCAGTTTGCAGTCAGAACCTGACACTTTGCCATTTTGTTTTGAAAATTCTGCCCCAGGAGTACAGCCAGGCCAATATCTGACTTAAAAAATAGGCCGGAATTCTCCGATCTCACACACCCTTCCATCACTGCCAGCAGGAACAGTCAACTTGGCGCTCAGCCAAATCTCCATTCACAGAAGCGGGATTGGAGAACCCCCAGTCGTAGGCGAGGTTGGAGAATCCGGCCCACAAATCTAAACTTTGCGCGTTGCGGTCAGATGTTGGGATATTGGGTGGGATTTTCCGATCTCCCAGCCATGTGTTTCTCAGCTGGGGGAGGTGGCGCGCCGTTCGCTGATGGCAGGATTCTCTGGTCCCACTGCTGTCTATGGGATTTCCCATTGAAGCCACCCTACGCGGGCGGGATGCGCTACTGGAGGGATCAGAGAATCCTGCTGGCGTGAATGGCCGGGGAATTTGGGCCATAATCCTAAAGGCATCTGATTTGGAAAACAGGTGCGGCTGGAGAATTATATTTGTGGTCAGTAGATGTTTTTAGAAGAAACATTTTGTTTTTCAATAAATTGAGAGGCAGTCAAGAGCAGCTTTACTGGGAAGTTATTCGGTTGTTCAGAGTCTGACATTCCTCACCCAAGATGTCGTCACAATGATGCATAATGATTTGATCCTTTATGTTGACAATCCATTGTTCTGTTTTGCTCTTTATTCGATGTGCTGTAAGCAGAGGTTTCTGATGAAAGGCCTTGTAACCACTGACTTGAGATAATTCATGTGGAAACCACTCCTCTATTTGTGGTTGCTGCAGGTTTTTCTATGAAATTAAGATAAGTGGATTCCTTGTGTGCATGACTTGTAAATAAAAATAATGAGCCCTCTTTCGAGGAAAAGGTTTGATCTACAGTCAGAATGATGACAAATCGAACCACGGCACTGGAGTAAAATGGCCTTCTCCAGATAAAGTTTGCTGTGTCAGTGTTTATCCTGTTTTACTGTCTGTGCAGGAGGCATGCTGAAATCACATCCCCTCCATTCACAGCCAGGAACTAGTGTTTGCTGTGTTCTGCTGGCATGTAATAACTCGATCTGCTTTGTGCAGACAAAATATATTAAAAGTATGGAAGAGTGAAGTTTGTGCCCCAGGGAGAAAGAGAGATAATGCATTGAAATTGTTCAGAGGTAGTTAGATGCCTAATGGTCTAATATGTGAGCTATGTGAGGTCCACTGTCTGACTCTCATAAATTCTGGCTACACTGATCCAGTAATTTAGGGTACAGGATGGAACTGTCATCTCGAGTCATCAGTGCTTGGGATCTATGATGCTGGCGCTTTCTGTTGAGTGTTTTTTTTATCAGTTTTGTTTAAAGTGACGAGCAGTAGGTGGTTTAAACTTTCCTTTGCTCCTGCGGGTAATATTCACCGCTGCAACTATTTTTTTTTCTTACTGGCGAGAGACAGTTTTAACGCAGGGTTTTTTTTTTGAGGTGGGGAGCCACATACCAAGTGCACAAAATGGTGCAGCGTTTTAACTGTGATTGTAATGGACAGTTGCGGTTACACCCTCCACTTGTCCTGCGGTTGCCCTGGTGAATTTGCTGCTTTATGCTGAGTTGGCAGTTTCTGCAGAATTGGCTGACTTCCGCCACACATTTGGTATTGGTGTAGCGCAGTAGATTGCACTGCATCAACATCAAACACGCAGAATAATTGGGGCATAAGGTATGTGGTTGCAATCATTTATGTCGATGGTAACTTCATCTCCTGCTATGTCTGAATGTATTGCTTAAAATAAAACATGTTGTCACCTACAATAAAATACACTTCAAGCACCATTTGTTAAAATTGCAACTGAACATGTCCTGAACATGTTAACCTCCAAAATCAGAAAACCCCAACATTTATTGCGTACACTTTTCAAATTCTTATGGTAAAAAGTTTCAACTGTTTTGGGAAATGAGGAGACCCGTGTCAGAGCTTTGTCAGGGACAAATCTTTCCTGTGTGAGCTAGGGTTTGTTTGATCTATCTGATTTGCCTCTGTTGAAATTCTCTAGTTTACAATGTGTGCACGAGCCATTAAATTAATGTTGATGTTTATTCTGAGGACTTGCTGATTGAGTGCACTGTGCTTTTCTACAAATTTATGACAGGGTAGTACAAGTAATTTAGATAATGTTACCTAGATTCAGTGAAAATTTCGCTTGCGTTAAAACTTTAGATTAGGACAATAACTGGACACTTGAATCTCCCCATAACACACATGCATGAACACACTTGGAAATGACAAAAGCACACCTTAACCTGGCACGCCAGTATTAATAGATTTCAGAGCGAGGCCTCAGACCTCTCCAATTGTGGCTCAACTTGATAAGAATGTTGCTCTAGAACCTTGCACCAATTCAGTGAACATAAATTAATGGTGCAGCAAATAGGCATCTGGCTGGAAGCCAAGCCAGAACAGGAGAGAAGCCAGCTATTGTTGAGGGGGCAGCACTGTATTCTATGGGGGAGCCCTGCTCACTTTAGCACGACCATAGCTACTGAGTTTTGAGCCTGGCCTTTGAAGTGTACGAAATGATAACTGTTTTATTTCTCCAAACTCAATCAGGGAGGCCTTTCACTGGAGCTTCCGCCATTGTTATTCTGTAGCCTGTAAGCACCGTTGAGACAGCAAAGCAAGTGAAGGCATTTGCAGCAATCTGAATGCTTTGCACTCGCTCTCCCATGTTTAGTAGCACAAGTCTGTGAGGCCAAGTGAGTCAGGCAGCATTCCTGCCTGCTTTGGCTGTTGTCAGGAAATAGTAACACACACGGGCGCAGCATAAATTGACGGAGCCAGTTGAGAGTTAAAATAATTAAGCCCGTACAGTGGAACGTATTCACTGCTAAATCATTGGCGGTTATTATTGACCACAGTACAAAGAGGCAGAGCATTACGTTTGCAACGGGGGGAGATGAAAATGAGTATCTAGTTAAAATGTACATACTGTGTAGCTACCATTTCACACCTCTGAGAGCTTCATCAGTGCCGAGTGGTTTCAGGACAGCCAAACCTATGACCTGTGTCCTTAATTCACCACAGTCTGGTTCCACAGTGATGAAGTGATCCATCATCATTGTTGCTATATTCTAGCATGTATTCCACTGGGAAAGCTCAATTGCTACAGGATGGCTGTGCCAGAAAATGAACGAGTTAGAGATTTCAAACGGCCATATACATAGCATAACTTCACCACCTGAAGGTGTGTTCCCCCCTCTCCAACCCCCCCCCCCCTCCCCTCCCCACAAATAGTTAGTTTTGGTTTTACAATGACATCTATATTGTCATCTTTATTGAAATACCGGCTTCAGCACAGAAGCAGCTAATATTGACAGACAGCGCAGGGAAAGTAAACACGTCTCTTGGTGATGTATGGTAAATAATATGTTTGGGGCGACAGTGCTGAGCCACTTGAGATATACGGAGAAATTATTCCACAACATATATTTCAGCCATTGAAAATGATCGTTTAGGTCTTTTGATTTCACCCACTGCTCATCCTGATGAAACATCCTTTTTGTTTGTCTAAACCATTAATTATCTTCATTACTGAGGAGAAAATAAAGGACAATTACATTGTTTGGATGAATTCTGGTGTTAGGAAGCGTATTTATCACAGTGGCATAGTGCAGCGCCTGACAGCCAACGATTGATGACCAGGGGTAGTCCAAGTGGATAAGGCAGCCTTATACAATGTAAATTACCAACTGTGAATTTAGATTCATCCCTATTCATTTCTTCTGCCTCTGCTGAAAACTATTAATGGTTTAGTAGTAGCAAGGGGTCATTATTAATATGGACAGGGTAAGATGAGGAAAGCCTATTGCAATTACAGGCCTTTCAAAGGGCTGCAGACCATTCCAAAAAAGTGCCAACACCCAGCAATCAAAATAACTTATTTCGTTTTTCAAAAAAAAAATCCATATTAGGTTAGCATTACTTTTTTTCCCCCTCTGCGCAGATTTTGTTTTTAAATGAAGCAGCCGTCTTCTCCAGTTAGACCGAATTTAATCACTGTCAATCCTTGTTTTGTGGCTCTCAACAATGTCTTGACTTGATATTTTATGGGGTTTTTTTCCACGCAGCATCCGTACCCGTCAGAAGAGCAGAAGAAACAGCTAGCCCAGGACACGGGACTCACAATCCTACAAGTGAACAACTGGTGAGTGAGTGAATGAGCTGCCTTTTGCTATCTTGGTGCCACTCTTCGATTTGTGACTAACCCCATCTTTTTTTTTTGGAGGTGAATAAAGCCTATTCTGCACATGCACAAAAAGGGGCAGCACGGTGGCACAGTGGTTAGCCCTGCTGCCTCATAGTGCCAGGGACCCGGGTTCAATTCCTGGCTTGGGTGATCGTGCGGAGTCTGCACGTTCTCCCCATGTCTGCGTGGGTTTCCTCTGGGTGCTCTGGTTTTCTCCCACACTCTTAAAGACGTGCTGGTTAGATGCATTGTCCATGCTAAATTCTCCCTCAGTGTACCCGAATAGGCGCCGGAGTGTGGGCACTGGGGGATTTTCACAGTAACTTCATTGCAGTGTTAATGTCAGCCTACTTGTGACAAAAATAAATAAAGTTCGGCTCTATGCTGGACACGTGTTCATAGTCTCAGTTTAAAATGCAGTGGCACTCGGAAAAGGATATTGATATTCCTTTTTGATTTAAAAAAAATATATATATATTTTTCCTATTTTACACGTGTAATGTAATGGATTACCACCACTGCAGTCAGCCTAGTTGTTCCTTTGTAGATGGCTTAGCGCATAACTTTGAATGATGGAGGGGGTGGGGGTAGCAAGGGGAATGTGGAGGTTGGATTAAATAAAATGATCACAGTACCAAAGAAATGATACAGGAATTACTTATCAAAATACTGGCCCGCGCTTTATCAGCAGCTTAATTTTGTTCAGAACATTCTTGGGTGATGTTCAGATTAATTGAACTGACAGTTTCCTTTCAAAATTCAGGGAAGGTATTTGCACGGATTTCAGGTCTTATACAAACTTAATTACATGGAACCCCATTTTATCATTATAATTCCATGTAGCAGAGGTTGTATTTACAAATGAGAAGACTTTCCTTTTATTCGCAGCTTTCCTTAATATATTTATCAAAGCAGGTTCATTTACAAAGTGCTCTATCTGTGGGATACAGGCAGACAGACGTTAACGAAGCTTTTAGGTTTATCGGACCCTGTGCCTGATGAGCAACCTGAGGGTCAATTGATTTTGTGGTTCTGTGATTCATTTTTTTTCTCATTTTTCTAGGATCACAATGAGAGACATGCCTGGAGAATTAGCCAGTTTGTCTGCCTTATCTGTCAGGCAATTTTTTTTTCCTAGGGAAGTCAAGCTACTTAAATTGGCCACAGGAACTGCTGTTATCTGACTTTAATGCACCCTATAGTGTGGATAGCATTTCAATTACACCAGTAACCACAGCTTAGCCACGGCCTTTTCATGCTAGTGCTATGTAGAAAGCAATGTGCCTAGCTACAGAGCAGAAAATTGAGTTGCTTAGCTCCTGACAGGGTGACTTATGCAGAAATAAACTGCGCCACCAAAGATCAAAAAAAAATACTGTGTTGTTTCACATTTTTTTAAAAATCATAAAATGCAACGATTATGTTTGAAAAGGTTTCATAAACGGACCGAGCTCAGGAGCAGTTGAAGCTGTTGACTCCATTAAGTCTTTTAATTTTGCCAGTTTATATTATGTTAGATATGATACATTTTGTACCAAATTAATAATTCAGCATATCCTAAAGAACTGGCAACGTTCAGAGCTCAGCTCCTCAAACATTAAAGGTTCCACGTTTACCAGCTGACATTGTGATTTTTGAACGAAAGAAAAAAACTTGGGACATCCAGCGATTTGGAATAGGTTGGCAAGCTGAAGGTCAAAGGTGATGCAAGGGTCCACACTGTAAACATTGGACAGGTCACTTCATGTACTTGAATGTCTTCTCAATGGACACCACGGAGGTATAGGGATCACACACTCACTTTCAAAACATGAGAAAGGCAGCTAAAAATACACATGGATTAAATTCATGTTTACCAAGCTGAAGGGTGTTTTGCAGGAGTGCTGTAATCAATTTGAACAGCTTCCTTTTTTGATATCGGCAAATTAATGGCCAGTGACAGTGGACTGTAGCAGTCACTTCTAGTTTCCTGCAGTCACATGAAGAGAGATGCTGAATCATTTCTTTGTTTCCGCAGTACAATCAAGGCTTGGAGAAGCCACAAGGATACTCTGTTTTTGATATTAGCAAGCAGCGCATCATTCTCGCTCAGCTGAAACACTAGCTCCGGGATTCCTTGGAATTTACCTAATGTTCAGTTGTTAGAGGCAATTAAAGGATAGCGAGCAATGTTTAGACTGTGCTGGGCAAAATGAAGTGAGCAGTGTTGTGGAGGATTCTGTGCAAAAACATACCGAGGTAAAAGAAATTGCACTTTATATATAATGAGATGCAGTTTTACCTTATTTACCTTCTGTTTCAGTTCACAATTTAGAAAGAAAGATTTACTTAAGTCTGCAGGGTGTGCTCACTTTGGGGAATTTTTGTACTGGATGGGATCTTAAATCACGTGATACCTGAATACTGAGGTTTTGCTAGACAGAGTCAAATTACTGTTTCTTTTTGAGTTTATCTGATTGTTGTGAAAACATCTTTAGATTCAATTATGACTCATGGGAAAATATTGCAGTGGCTTTTGGCGAGAATCCGTGTGTAATAGCAACATGGTGTCAAATTTATCTTATCCTTATATATGATGAATGATGACAGATACCAAATTTTGCATGCCTGTACAGATTCGGTTTATCTGTGCTTAGTATATAGTCTCAACTGCTAACTGTGCCATCAAATTTTTTTTTAAAAAGCTGGTCACTTAATGCATCTTTGTTAATGTTAACAGAACTGTTAATGCTCTAAATTGCGTTGTGCAGCATGGCTGAATATGGTACAATGAGATTGTTCTTTCCTGCTAATGTGCCTGACGATAGTTTATTTTATATATTTACCTGTCAGCAATATATGCCTCTGAGTTACCTAATATTCGCTCTTTTTCAAACTCTACACAAGGTGACAGTGAAGGAGCGTAGATATTTATAATAAACCTTAATTTTAAGATTTAATATGGTAATTAATCACAGTTTTCTTTTGAGATTTAATATATTAAGGGCCTGGTTATTAGAAAGCACTTCACATCATCATAATTGTAAAAAGTCCCATTTTATCCCCACAACATATTGCAATAGGGGGTAGGAATTAATCACCATTTTTTTTCTAGATCTTTTTTATTCTGCCCGGACAACAGATTCTTCCCATTTTTTCCACTAGAATTACATTATCAATTATATAAAAATGAACAATGATTGTTATTACCCAATCATTGCTAAAATATGGCTACCACTTCAATATTAATAGATTGTTACCAAAAGGATATATCAAATAATTAGCATTGAAAGACGGTAATAAGTAGCTTATTAAAATCCATGGAAAGAATTTCTGACCTTATCGCTCTGAAGAATACATATCACATGACGGAGAAGTCATCTTGCAATATAAGCACCCTCCTTGTGCTCCCCTGTTGGATCACCTGCCTATGACATTTAATAAGCTATATGTATGATTTATTGTATGCCCTTTTGACAAGATCTGAAAACTGAAATGTTATAGTCCTTGCTGGCATCTAGTACTGCTTTCATTATACACCCATCTAATGGAAGTGTTACATTTAGTCAAATGGATTATATGTAGAGGGCTGTGCAGATCTTCCACATTCCCTGTAGTCATTGTTCAGAGCGTAATAAAATTATTCTATCAATTTGCTATGAGGGGAACTCTCGAGTTCAGTGACTTATACCCCAGTGTGTTTAGACTACAATCTGCTACATCTCCAACTTGTGATGATGCAAATAGCACTTGGATTCCCTTTACTGATATCTTCGCAGTAACTGAAGAACTAACCAAGTGGGAAGCCTATATATATATATAAAAGATATACATATAGATATATGTATGTGTGTGTGTGGAGAGAGAGAGAGGATATGCCACGAAAGGTTATAATAACTGTCTTAACTCTACAGTAGTGACTTAGTTGACCTAAAGTCACTCAGTGAAATTGAAACATTGTGCAGATGAAATGATCTGCCTCATTTTAATAATGCTAATTGACAGCTAATTAGGGGATTGCGTTGTTGTTAGGTCGTTATGCTGAGTCCTCAGGTTAACCCAGTCCTTTTACCGCAAAACTATTACAAATACACTTCTAATATTGCGGTAATCATTACTTTGAAAAATGGCATCTTAGCAGTAAATTACAGAAAAAAAGGTCCAGAAATAGCTGCCAATTACTGTTATAATTTCTACCTGAATTGATGTAATTAAAGTGTCATTATTCAGAAACTGAAACACCTCATCTTAGCCAGGCCAGATGATTAGTATGTTAGTACATTCCTCTGCACCCCTTGTCAACCATTGTTGGTACCAAAATCTTTGCTATATGTTGACAGCCGATAGCTCAAACCCCATCATGTACTCTGTATTTTGATCCATTGTCATCCATGTTAAAGTTTCCTCCAAGACTTTAGCTTTCCATCCATAAAACTCAGATGTTGGGTGCATGCACACACATACACATACGTGAGTGCACACACATGCATACAGATGCACACACACGTGTGCACACACATGCATACGTACACACATGCACACATACCCACATGCATGTACACACACATACACATACCCACGTGCACACACACATACACTGTGCTATATACAGGTTATTTTTGAATAGCACAGTCTGAATTGCATGTTAACCATCAATATTACTCTGCTTATGTCCTTACATTCACATAATGTTTGCACCCAACACCCACACATCCCAATCCACTCAAAGGCCTCCCTTGAATTGGGGAAATAGATAAGCCTGAATTTTCAGGATGATGTGGGCTTGGTGCCTGGAACACATCAGTGTTGGTGCAGGCTTGATGGGCCTAATGGACTCCTTCGACACTGTAGGGATCCTATGGTCCCCACCAATTCCAGCAGCCCCTATGCCATGTTAGGCTCTAAACAGCGATTATTGGCATCAGATGGGACTTCTGCTCCTCACTCAGGAGGCAGTCCCACCTTGGAGAGCCGCCAGCCCCGCCAGTCCTTCCAGGAACAGCGCTGCAGTGGCCGGAAGAAGCACTGCAGCACTGCTGCCTGGCATTAAGTCTCAGAAACTGGAGGACAGGTAAGAGGCAGGACTCCAAGGTGTGGAGGGTAGGTAATGCCAGGGGTGTCTGGATGGGGCCGCGGGGGATAAGGGAAGGGCGGTCCAGAGGTCATCGGGCCTTAAGGGAAGTGCACCCCAGTCAGAAAAGGGCTCTGATGGAATCCGTAGAATCCCTACAGCGCAGGAGGCGGCCATTCGGCCCAGTGAGTCTGTACTGACTCTCTGAAAGAGCATCTTGCCCAAGACTTTAATTTGGGCAAGGGCAAACTTCCCCTCTGGCTGCCCCAGCGTAAAATCACTCTGAGGTTGGAGCATGCGGGGAGAACCCAGAGGAAATCCCCTCTATGCAATTTCACACTCCGCCCCCCCCCCCCCCCCCCACCCCCCGCCCCGCCCCCCAGTGCAGGTGTGTTGACAGCAAGTCGGAAACCTGAAATTACGGACAGTGGGTGCAAAAACCAAAATCCCACCGGTTATTTTGAAATAACTAAGTAACAAGCGATTGATTTGATATTTGAGTTGATTTGATTTATTATTGCCACATGTATTGGGATACAGTGAGATTGAGCTTGTTAAGGAGCTGGTTGTACCCTGTGCTGCCCACTCCATTTTATGGGCGTTGGATGGGAAGATGTTTGGAAATGTTGTACAACTGACATGAGGAGGTGGCACGAAGCTGGGACGAAAAGGCCTTCCAATTGGACCATGGCAGCAGAGTCTGGTGGTGAAATGGGAAGTGTCTGAATGTCTTCTGACTTCATTGCATGTGACTTCATGTCTTGAGCCTGCCCTAAGACATAAATAGAGGCTGAGAGGGAAAGGTGTCTTTAAATTGATGGCCATGAGCCCCTTTGGGGTTCACGGCCTAACCCCGTCTCAACTCATGACATCCACCCGAGATGCTCAATTGGGCATGAAGCTCCCTTTGACCTTTGACACCACTAATTGGCTACCTTCCACTAGGCAGCCACTAATTGATCGTCTGGCCCTTGATTGGCTGAGCTGAGATAGATCATTCAGTTTTTGTTCTGCCTTCCCTCAGTCTGTTTAAGTCCAGCACCATTACTTTTCCAATGATAAACCATAGCGAACAAACAAGAGGCATAATTCAGGTGTGATGCAGGAAAGCCCAGCATGCTTGGCCCTCTAGGGACACTCGATGTCTATTGTTCTGCTGTGCAGCCAATCCAGAAGCAGCAAAACCTGCCACACAACATGCAGAGAACAAAGAAAGTTCAAAGTTATCGGAACCCTCCCTCCACATTTGAAACAACTTGCATTTGTTGAGCATCTTTAATATTGATACATAGTCCAGTGTGCGCTTCATAGAGGTACAAAGAAAGAAAGGGAACTTGCATCTCAAAACCTCCAAACATCCCCTTGCATTCTGCAGTTAAATGGGGGAGATTCTCCGTCCTGCCCACCATGCGTTTCTCGAGGGCCGAGGCAGTTCGCTGTGCGTGGAAGCTTCTGGTCCCACCGCTATCAGTAGGATTTCCCACTGATTCCGCAAGCCTGCTGGCTGGGGGGGTGAGGCTCCATTGGTGGGAGAAGATCCCACCACCGTGAACAGCCAGAGAACTGCAGCCATTGAGTTACTCCTGACGCTTTATGACGGAGGAAATTGTGGCAGTCAGTTGTGGGCAGTGCAGCAATGAGATCAATGGCCAGATAATCGATCTCAATGACATGGACTGATGGATAAATCTTGGTCAGTTTTAACAGGAGACCTCCCCGAGTCAGCTTTGAATGGTCACATGGGGACCTTGAGAGGATTATGTCCCCAAGGCGGGGGGGATTTTCCAGTTGAGCATGCTCCAAGACCAGAAATTCCCACCCGAGCTCAACGGACCTTTAAACGATCCGTTGAACTTTCTGCCCGTCCTGTTACAATTCTCGTGGCAGGCGGGATGGGAGATCTCCAGCCTAAATCTCTGGAATGGGACATGAGCCTCTGACCTGTCAAAGGCCTGACAACCCGTAAGGAATTTTCAAATCTTTTCCATTGGTTTTTTTTTGGTTTCATTTTTATTATTTATTTTTTCCATTTGCTAATTTGCTTTCTCTCTCACCCTCCTTCATCCAAACCATGGCTGTTGTTTCAATTGTTCACCCAAAGTTAAGACTTTGATGAGGCAAATGTTTTTTTTCCCAGCCAAGCGCAGCATCAACAGAACAGTCTTTGGGTGTTGCCTGTGACTGCAAGCTCGGCCTTCGCTTTTTCTTCTGCCTCGGGCAGATCCAGAGGTGTGGAACCCAGGCCGCTGTTCAAATGGTTACAGAACTCCCTTTCTCGCAAACATTCCTCTCTCCACCTCCATGACCGTACACAGCTCTGCTGTTGGAAAAAACTCTAATTCACAACTTTAATCACAATTTCTCTAATCCTCCCCCTCCCCCGTCATCTCGATGCCCAGTAAAGACTTGCATTTATATAGCATCTTCCACAAACGCGGGATGTCACAAAGTAATTTACAGCCAGTTAAGTATTTTTAGCACCCTTGTAATTTGGCAAACATGGCAGGCAATCTGCACATTCCCGCAAACAGCAATTCGACAATGATTAGTGCAGCAGTTTTTATCGTTATGTCAGTCGAGTGATGAATATTGGTGAGGACACCAGAGAGAACCCCATTTAATAATTCCTTCAGACATTTTATATTCACCTGAAGGGCAGAAGGGGCCGTGATTGGACATCCCATTCAAACAATGGCACCTCTCACAGTGACACAGTGGTTGGCACTGCTGCCTCACAGCGCCAGGGATCTGCGTTCAATTCTGGCCTTGGGTCACTGTCTGTGTGGAGTTTGCATGTTCTCCTCGTGTCTGCGTGGGTTTCCTCCGGGTGCTCTGGTTTCCTCCCACAGTCTGAAAGACATGCAGGTTCGGTGGATTGGCCATGCTTAATTCTCCCTCGGTGTTCCAAGGTGGGTAGGTTAGGGGGATTTGTGGGGTAAATATGTGGGGTTATGGGGATAGGGCCTGGTGAGATGCTCTGTGAGAGATTCAGTGTAGACTCGATGGGCCTAATGGCCTCCTTCTCCACTGTCAGGATTCTGTGATTCTATGACATAGAACATAGAACATAGAAAGCCACAGCACAAACAGGCCCTTCGGCCCACAAGTTGCGCCGATCACATCCCCACCTCTAGGCCTATCTATAGCCCTCAATCCCATTAAATCCCATGTACTCATCCAGAAGTCTCTTAAAAGACCCCAACGAGTTTGCCTCCACCACCACCGACGTCAGCCTATTCCACTCACCCACCACCCTCTGAGTGAAAAACTTACCCCTGACATCCCCCCTGTACCTACCCCCCAGCACCTTAAACCTGTGTCCTCTCGTAGCAACCATTTCAGCCCTTGGAAATAGCCTCTGAGAGTCCACCCTATCCAGACCCCTCAACATCTTGTAAACCTCTATCAGGTCACCTCTCATCCTTCGTCTCTCCAGGGAGAAGAGACCAAGCTCCCTCAACCTATCCTCATAAGGCATGCCCCCCAATCCAGGCAACATCCTTGTAAATCTCCTCTGCACCCCTTCAATGGCTTCAACATCTTTCCTGTAATGAGGTGACCAGAACTGCGCGCAGTACTCCAAGTGGGGTCTAACCAGGGTCCCATAAAGCTGCAGCATTATCTCCCGACTCCTAAACTCAATCCCTCGATTAATGAAGGCTAGTACGCCATACGCCTTCTTGACCGCATCCTCCACCTGCGAGGCCGATTTAAGAGTCCTATGGACCCGGACCCCAAGGTCCCTCTGATCCTCTACACTGCTAAGAATGGTACCCTTCATTTTATACTGCTGCTCCATCCCATTGGATCTGCCAAAATGGATCACCACACACTTATCCGGGTTGAAGTCCATCTGCCACTTCTCCGCCCAGTCCTGCATTCTATCTATGTCTCGCTGCAACTTCTGACATCCCTCCAAACTATCCACAACACCACCTACCTTGGTGTCGTCAGCAAACTTACCAACCCATCCCTCTACTTCCTCATCCAGGTCATTTATGAAAATGACAAACAGCAAGGGTCCCAGAACAGATCCCTGGGGCACTCCACTGGTCACTGACCTCCATGCAGAGAAAGACCCCTCCACAGCCACTCTCTGCCTTCTGCAGGCAAGCCAGTTCTGGATCCACAAGGCAACAGCCCCTTGGATCCCATGCCCTCTCACTTTCTCAAGAAGTCTTGCATGGGGGACCTTATCGAACGCTTTGCTGAAGTCCATATAGACCACATCCACCGCTCTTCCTTCGTCAATGTGCTTGGTCACATTTTCAAAGAACTCAACCAGGCTCGTAAGGCACGACCTGCCCCTGACAAAGCCGTGCTGACTACTTTTGATCATACTAAACTTCTCTAGATGATCATAAATCCTGTCTCTCAGGATCCTCTCCATCAACTTACCAACCACTGAGGTTAGACTCACCGGTCGGTAATTTCCCGGGCTGTCCCTGTTCCCTTTCTTGAATATAGGGACCACATCCGCAATCCTCCAATCCTCCGGAACCTCTCCCGTCTCCATCGACGATGCAAAGATCATCGCCAAAGGCTCCGCAATCTCCTCCCTCGCCTCCCACAGTAACCTGGGGTACATCCCATCCGGTCCCGGCGACTTACCAACCTTGATGCCATTCAATAGTTCCAACACATCCTCTTTCTTTATGTCCACATGCTCGATCCTTTCTGTCCTCCGCAATCCAGCAGTACAACCACCCAGATCCCTTTCCACCGTGAATACCGAGGTAAAGTATTCATTAAGCAGCTCCGCCATTTCTAACAGTTCCGCACAAACTTTTCCCCCTTCACCTTTTAAGGGTCCTATGCCTTCACATCTCAGTGACAGTGAAGCACTCCCTCAGAACTACACTGGACATGTCAATCTGGGTTATGGGTGCAGATCTCTGGTGTGGGGGCTGAACCCTCACTCAGATACAAGGGTAAGAACGAACCCCACTCACCAGAAATGACAACCCTTTCCTGTCTTAAAGGGTCTCCTAAAGACCCTTCCCTTCAACTGTGTGCCAGCCCACCCCGCTCAGTCCCTCCCCTCCCATTCACCCTGACCAATTTCCCTCTTGCTCAGGGCCTCCTGGTGTGTTGTATTCCACTGCAAAGCAGGTGAAAAGCTATCCTTTCTGTCCACGGGCAGTGCTGTTACGAATGCAAGGCACCACTATAAGAAAGGCAAAAAAAAACTTATTTCGTGAAACCACACCAAAAAAAAACCCTAAAGTACTTACAGTTCTCTGTACGTCACAGCAATAAAAACGTTGACTGCTTATAATTAGCAGGAATTACCCACCTGTTACATAGCTGTTTTGTTATTTCACTGGTGTCCAAGAACAGTAAATCAGGGGGAGTTTGTGGCCTGCAGAAATGGTAACCAAGTACTTTTAGAAATGGGCACCCATTATGAAAAACAGGTGGCAAGCAAGCAGCTTTGTAGGTATGCGTGAGCAGCTTGCATTAATAAAATGTTCAAATAGCCCAAGCAAAAAAGGCAAACTGATACTTCAAGCAGCAGAATGGTCTGGTGGAAAGAGGGGAGGTTGATATGATGCTAGGGGCAGCTTACATCATGCTCCTCCATTACCACAAGGATTGCATGACAGTATCTATCGGGCAACAATCTCACTGGTTGGATCTGAACTTGCTCTGGAAAAAAAATAATTGTTCGAATTTCTTTACTGTACACCGCAGGGCACATTTCTGCTTGTATGTAGACCACACTGTTTCCCATTGTCAGTGTGGCAATATCAATGTTCTGTGACGACTTGCAAACCTGTAATACCTCGATGCAGCGGCCCTTTAATACTTGTGAGTACTATATCATGATATTAAAAAAATAGTGAACCCAGAAAAATTATTCAGTTGCTTAAAGGCAGGTCAAAATTATGGGCTAATGTCGCAATATTATTATATCTGTGCAGGGAATTGTATATTAAAGCTAGATTTTCTCTCTCGTCTTTGAGGTAGCAAGTTTTTTTTCTTATTAATATCTAGTGGCGGCAGTTGTATGATAGAGCACACTGAGTCAATGTGGCACATAGCTTTCATGCATAAATCAACTTTAATTTTAAGGTGGGTGGCAGCGAGGAAGCGGTATTGAATATAGACAGAGAAAAATAGAGTAAAACAGAGTGAAGGATGCAGTGTACACAAATAAGCAGCTTAATGCATCTTGGCACACAGTGTAAGCCTTGTAGGAGCTCAAAAAGCCTCGGGCAATCTGTGAGTTGAATAGCAATTTTATTACTTTGTCATTAAACCAATTTCACAGCAGTATTGTTTGTTAATGAGTAGCAGCAAACGAGTGAAGATGTCACATAGTGGAATAGCAGTGAGATTTGTGACCAAGGAGTGCATCACTCAGATGAAAAGGCCATCGAAGGCTATAAAAAGGGACAATTTAGGGGGAGTGGGGGAAGGCAGTCAGGCTGATATTTTGGAACTAACAGCTGTAGGAATAATGTCAAAATAAAACTTGCTAAACCAGATACGGGGAACGGCGTAGCAGGCTATGCTTTTACACTGTTCAAGCAGGGTGAAAGAGCATCTGTTTGGCTTGCTGCGTTATCTGCTACATTTTGTAAAATAAAATATTCTTTCATTTAATGACACTTGCATTACCAGAAGTCTTTGTGGAATATGGCACACGAGTTTGAGAAATGCTTTATTGACTGAATAAATAGTCCTGCTCTCACGAGCTGCCAGCTTTTCCTTTTTAAATACAGAGTGTGGGTGTCACTACAGCAAGAAGTCTCACAACACCAGGTTAAAGTCCAACAGGTTTATTTGATAGCAAAATCCACTAGCTTTCGGAGCGCTGCTCCTTCGTCAGGTGAGTGGGAGTTCTGTTCACAAACAGGACATATAAAGACACAAGCTCAATTTACAAAATAATGGTTGGAATGCGAATCTTTACAGGTAATCAAGTCTTAAAGATACAGACAATGTGAGTGGAGAGAGGGTTAAGCACAGGTTAAAGAGATGTGTATTGTCTCCAGACAGGACAGTTAGTGAGATTTTGCAAGCCCAAACAAGTCGTGGAGGTTACAGATAGTGTGACATGAACCCAAGATCTCGGTTGAGGCCGTCCTCATGTGTGCAGAACTTGGCTATCAGTCTCTGCTCAGCGACTCTGCGCTGTCGTGTGTCATGAAGGCCGCCTTGGAGAACGCTTACCCGAAGATCAGAGGCCGAATGCCCATGACCGCTGAAGTGTTCCTCAACAATTGTCACTACAGCGACACCTCGCCACCACCCCCCATCCCCCCACCCTCAATCCACAGAGATTTGTAGTTCAGACAACAAAGTTTGCTTCAGCAGAGGTTTTAGCTGGTGTGTCATCCAAATACACATACTCAGCGACATGCACTCTCCTCTAGGGGGCACACTGACATCACTGAGGCAGTATAACTGCAGTCTCAGCTGGCACTTCCCACAGAGTATGCCATAGAACATAGAACAGTACAGCACAGAACAGGCCCTTCGGCCCACGATGTTGTGCCGAGCTTTATCTGAAACCAAGATCAAGCTATCCCACTCCCTATCATCCTGGTGTGCTCCATGTGCCTACCCAATAACCGCTTAAATGTTCCTAAAGTGTCTGACTCCACTATCACTGCAGGCAGTCCATTCCACACCCCAACCACTCTCTGCGTAAAGAACCTACCTCTGATATCCTTCCTGTATCTCCCACCACGAACCCTATAGTTATGCCCCCTTGTAATAGCTCCATCCACCCGAGGAAATAGTCTTTGAACGTTCAGTCTATCTATCCCCTTCATCATTTTATCAACCTCTATTAAGTCTCCCCTCAGCCTCCTCCGCTCCAGAGAGAACAGCCCTAGCTCCCTCAACCTTTCCTCATAAGACCCACCCTCCAAACCAGGCAGCATCCTGGTAAATCTCCTCTGCACTCTTTCCAGCGTTTCCACATCCTTCTTATAGTGAGGTGACCAGAACTGCACACAATATTCCAAATGTGGTCTCACCAAGGCCCTGTACAGTTGCAGCATAACCCCACGGCTCTTAAACTCCAACCCCCTGTTAATAATAGCTAACACACTATAGGCCTTCTTCACATGTGGAATCTCGCATTCAACCCTGATCCTCTTCCAGATCTTGAATGGGATGTGGAGTTGCCGGCGTTGGACTGGGGTGGTCACAGTAAGTAGTCTCACAACGCCAGGTTAAAGTCCAACAGGTTTATTTGGTAGCACGAGCTTTCGGAGCACTGCTCCTTCATCAGGTGAGTGCCTGATGAAGGAGCAGCACTCCAAAAGCTCGTGCTACCAAATAAACCTGTCGGACTTTAACCTGGTGTTATGAGATCTTGAACAGACCTATGCAAAAAAAAAGGACTTTGACTTCAGAAGTCAAATTTTCATTGGATGGTTGTGAATTATTTTCAGTGGAACTCTTATTTTTTAAGATGTGCTTAAACATCCTCAAAATGAGGATAGGTTACATAAACCTGGCTTGCATTCCCCTGAGTATAGAAGATTGAAGGCTGCTCTGATTGAAATGTAAAAAGATTTGTGGTGGTACGGTGGCACAGTGGTTAGCACTGCTGCCTCACAGCGCCAGGGACCTGGGTTCGATTCCCAGCTTGGGTCACTGTCTGTGTGGAGTTTGCATGTTCTCCCCGTGTCTGCGTGGGTTTCCTCCGGCTGCTCCGGTTTCCCCCCACAGTCCAAAGATGTGCAGGTTAGGTGGATTGGCCATGCTAAATTACTCCTTAGTGTCAGGGGGACTGGCTAGGGTAAATGCATGGGGTTATAGGGGGTAGGGCCTGGGTGGGATTGTGGTCAGTGCAGACCCGATGGGCCAAATGGCCTTCTTCTGAACTGTAGGGAATTCTGTGATTCTGAAAAGATTTGAGCGGCTGGATGTGGAAAAATATATTTCCTCTACTGGCATCAAGAGCATAGGAATTAGGAGCAGAAGTCGGCAAATTCAGTCCTTTGAGCCTGCTCGCCATTCAATCAGATCATGGTTGCTCTCTCCCTGGTCTCAAATCCACCTCCCCACCTGTTCCCCATATCCTTTATCCCTATTTCATTAGAAACACAAGGACATAACATTAGAACTAGAACATTCAGCAACGTAATGAAGTGATTGATTACACAAAGAGTATTAGAAATCTGGAGTTTTCCCCTCCCACCTATAGGCAGTGGGCTCTCACTCAGTTGGCCCTGGGAAAATAGAGATTGATAAGGTTTTTAATAGGTTAGGGCGTCAAGGGATTATGAAGCTACGTCTGGTAACGGGTGTTGAGGTACAGATTGGCAGTGTGATCAACTTGAGTAATGGGGCAGGCTCAAGGAGGGGGTAACTGGTCCGACTACTGTTCCTAATGCTCCAATTCCAAACCACGCCAGAATTGAGATGAAACTGTATTGCTGGCATCACGAGTTTGAGGTGTTGAAGGGATATGATTTTCTAGGTTAGTGTACCCGTGTGATTAGAACCTCTTCCGAGCCAGTGCTCATCGTCACAATCCTGGGAGTTCAGCAAGACTTTTTTATGCCTGTCAGGCCAGAAACAACTGCTGACCTGTTCTAGTTGGCAACTTTTCAAGCATATTTTGCTCCCGGGGTACCATTGGATAGAATTGCCAGACAGATCAATTCACTTTTAGATTCCTGCCATTATATATTTTCACTGCTCTTAAGATAATACTCTACAGCAATTGCATAAAGTGTTGTATTTTGGAAGGAAAATAATCAACCCTGCTGTTGTTGGAAAGAAAAAGGAGCGCAGAGTCTAAAAGGAATTTGAAATGCTTGCATTTGTGTACCAGAGCACCTGCCGGTTTCGCATGCGAGAGCATATTTCAGAGTAATTGGTGACGCCAGTGATAGTCAGCTTGTAGCAAGCAGGCATTTAAGCTGGGACACCATGTTTGGCAAAAAGGTGAAGATAAATTGAATTAAAGAGGATTCCACAAAAGGTCTGATGTTATCAAACCTGATCAGATACTCTGATAGAGGCTGCGGGTTGTGAATGTGTTAATTAAAACCTTCCTGAGCTTGAGTGCTGCCTATAGATTTCCAACATTCAGGTAGGGGGACCACGTACATGGACAAAATCAGGTCACTTTTGGTCACAGGGGCTTTTATTTTTTGCTAAATTACTGCAGTCGGCTTTTTGAAGCCATGCACTATAATCCTGATTGAGTTTAAATTGTCGACTGAGCAGAGTTTCGGAGAAAATGTGCAAATATTAATGACGAGTTGCTAGATAGTTAGGTAACAAGCTACTACCGTGGGGACTAGGACTAATAGTCACCTGTCTTGTGTGGTTAAGTCTAGACACCAGTTTCTGATCCCTTGTGTGTGAAAATTTGGCCTCTGATAATAATGAATTAATAGAAGGAAAGAAACAATTTAATATTCAAAATTAAGTACTACTTGTCCAGTGCAAGAAAAAAGATGGAAACCACTCAAATTATAATGTGGCTTAGTTTCTCTTCTGATGCTTAACTACAGTTTAGAATTTGTTTTAGAATTTGTACTCGCTGGCACTGTCATTGTACCCAGATCCCTTCTTGGGAAAAAAGATATTGAGAAATTTAGAACTTCAGTACTTCAAGGTTGTCCATTATCTTTTATCTTTTACTCAGATATGAGAGTTTCATCAAAGTAGGTCAACTTCTTCGCTTTTCTCTAAATGCTGAAAGATAAGTCATTTGTTTGATAGTCTCAGCTACAGGACAGCTGAAGCCTGTAGGAGAATTCATGGTGCGATTGACAAGACTAAAATATCGCCCCCTTTAGGATATTTCAGCTATTATCACTTTAACCTTGACTAAACTTGCACAAATTATCAGTGGATTTTGCCGTATTGAAAAGAGCTAATTTATTGACATTATTTGATGACGCTGAGATGTACAGGCACACGTTATAATCTTGATATCTGGTGTGGTTGTGTAAATCCACTGTGTGTGACTTCAGCAAGTGGCGAAGAGACCAATTTGAATGGTGCCCATCAGTCATGTTAGTGACTCAGCACTGCCTCATTACATCACATTTATTCTTCTGCTCAAAAACCACGATGGCTGGGCAGATCATTCAGACTAACAGCAAGGAAGCTTCCTCTATCAATTTCAAAACCTTGGTTTCAATGACAGAGATTGGCGAGCGAGAGGGGATCATTTTGTAAGAAACTATGTTTCTTACAAACTAACATCAACTCCAGGAGTCTGGGTACCTCAGTTAATGAGGAGTGACTCATCATCAGAATATATATATATTTTTTAAATGCCTCCTACAAATGCTGCTCATTCTTGAATTTCAATGTGAATTAAAACAAGTTAGCACTTGGAGAGGAGTGTACACCACCAATGTTGTAAGACTCTGAAAACTTGATTCAGTGGCCTTCGGGACGAACCTGACACACCAGCTCTACAACCAGTATCTGCTTTCATTTGTACTTTCTTGACAGTTAGGCTTTGTGACTTTTGCCTTGGGATTTGTGAGCAGTCTGACTGGTCTGTTGTTTCAACCCAGCGCTATACCAGCAGGTACAAATATAGCTCCTGATCCCACTTTCATGTTGAACGCTTGTATTTAATTCTGCATTCAGAGCCTAAAGTATATTTTACAGTGGAGCAGCGAATAAATTCAGCCTCAATTCTGACGCGACGCAATTGTACTTCTTTTGATTTGATTGTTGATGATCATTGCTTGCTAGCTAGCTGTGTAGATGTGTCCTTGTATAGGAGGTACTTACAGAGGCTCAGGCAGAATGGATGTTGAAAATGAAGTTTGAGTAGGGGCTGTTGGGCTTGGGAATGATGTTGGGTGTTATTGATCAAACAATTATCACTTTACCCTGGTCTTGTATGGAATTGCCCTGCCGCTGTTGCTGGCAAATAATAATTCAAAACTCTGCCGACGCACTGAGCTGCCTACTGTAATGACAGAGCAACAACTCTCTGTGGAGTCAATCAGTCCCATAATTGAGATATTTTCCACTCTGCCCCCTGATTCACTGCTCTTATTCCAAATGACACTTGCAGGAGTACTTGGAGGTCAGGCACTTCAGTTTATTGACCTGAACTGGTGGTTTTAAAGGTTTGTAAGGTACAAAGGAAAAGCAAATATATTATTTACTGTTGCAAAATATGAAAGGCTGCAATTAAAATAGAAACCATTCCCTGCGCTGCTGTTGTGTACAAAGTTAAATCATGCCTATCTCAAAATTAAATATAAGAATTGAAAACCATCCCAAAAATTGTGAGTTCTGGATTTGTTGTATTTAAATCTGTTAATATAATCTTGAATCCAATCGAGTAACTCAACACGACTGAATGAAAGTAGAGCATTGATTATTATTTTTAGCATTTATTATCATGGATGATTAATAGCAAAGTATCTTAGCCACATCAGATTTATCTATAAAGGGATGATACACATTCAGTCATCCAAAATTATTTCATGGAAACCATCTATTGATGCCATACTCTGGAAGCTACGAGCTAAAATGAGTGATGTACATGGTAACATCTGGCAGTAGTGAAGAGGGTGATTTTCCTTCAACGATATACATGTCAAGATATCAAATGTCAACATTTTTGGACTCGGGTTAATGGAGCTTCCCCTAGAATAGGGATCTTCATTCTGATTTGTTCCCGGGATCCTGAGAGATTTTTTTTCCCCTCTGACTGACAAGTAGACAAATATAAAATAACCTCTTTAATCCATGTTCTTTAGGTCTTATAGCCTTAATAAATAAAAAAGGAAAAATGTTCTTGACTGCGAATCAGGCTTGAGAGGTCAACGGAAAAATGAAGTATACTTCAGGCAAAATTTGCCATTGGGGAGAATTGAGCATTCTTTCATGGTATTGCAATGGATAGTGTGCGCAGGTTGGACTAGATGGTTGCCACAATAAGGCTCCTTTCATACAGGTGTGTTTATGCCCCAGGCGTGTTGGCCACAGTCCATTCAATGTACAGAAGTTAAATTGAACAATAACAACTGAATCTCGAAAGGTGAGCATCAGAGGAGATGCCTAAGAGCTGTCTCCCAGCCAACGAAAGCCTGTTGCAGTTGTCAGAGCTTGTTGATGTTGCAGTGAACAGAGCAGTTTTGCACCAGATTTTGTGGTTCTGCCTTAGGAAAGAGAGCAAAATAGAACAGAAGAACAAAGTCCTGGTACATAAATCAGCAGCTGCTCTTTGCCAGATCAAAGGAGTGACATTCTCGCTCCTGGTCTGCATGTCCACTTCAGGTGGTTGATAGACAGCTACCAGCTGCCCAACTGAGCCATGACTGTTATTTTTTTGTTTGGAATTAATAAGGAAATTCATCATGATTTGAAATGGAAAAATAGTTAAAGGAAAAGTGAAAGTATTAAATTGTGCAAACGCCTTTACTTTAAGGCCAAACCTTGGAGGAACTAAATTACCTCCTCTTGCTAATCATTTACTGAACTACATTGGAACTTTATCCGCTAATTTGTGCTTCTTGTGTTATCGAGCCGAGACGTAAGTGCTGTCCCATCAAATTCACCTTTAGCGCAAAGATGTTCAGGTTTAAATTATTTTATTTTTGTTCACTCCTCAATGGACACCTACGCTTTCCCAGTCGGGACATCATTTAATTTGTTGTATCCCTTACAACTGTAATTACTGTGTCTCATCCTTGCTTATCTAAGGTACGGATTAAAAAATACATACTTTCCCCGCACAAATGGTTATCTTTAAACACCAATAGGCTAAAGCAGAGTATTCTTCAACCATTCCTATCAAATTATAAGGTACGGTTTGCTGGATCCCATCACATTTTAGTGCTGTATCCGCAGTTTTGGAATATATTGTTAATTTTGAAAACGTATAAATAATTAACACAAAAAGCTGTGGCAACAATTTAATTAACTGCGTTGCGGTGGTGTTATACATGATGTTATTACATTTTGGAGCACCGAATGTTTATTAAATATAAGTCTGATTAATGCATTAGAACTGTAATCATCTACAAATTAAAATGCAAGTACATTTAAAATCGAAGTCATGGCAAAATTCAAAAGACATAAAAAGTAATTAACACATTTAATTAAAAGATCAATGAAATAACGCTCTTTTTAAGAAACGAAGGAACTTCCATAAGGCAGGGTGAATTTAGTTGATTAATTTAATTCATGAATATTACTTCTGGGAGATTCAAAATTACTTTATGAATGAATATGAAGACAGGATAAATGAGCTTGAATTGATGAATTGTCCTATTTATAAAATTAAATATATTTATTCACAAACTTCTGTTTGAATATATCAATATAGCTGTTGTTTAAAAATAGTGGGCGATATTTTCCGGTCTTCCAGCGCGTGCTTCCCGCCAGCGGGAGGTGGCCCGTTGTTTGCTCACGGTGGAATTCTCTGGTTCCACCCCTGTCAAAGGGAATTCCCATTAATGTCACTCCACGCTGACGGGACACTCACAGGTGGAGGTGCGCTGCCAGTGGGACTGGAGAACATATTGTCTCCGTATCAAATCTGTGAAAATTCTAACATCTCACAAGTTAAACTTGTCCAGCTTAAAAATCGGGCAGTGACGTCTCACCATTTGAAATATAGCAGACCAGAGCGTCCTCCCGTCTGGCAGAGAGGTCACTCGATCCCATCCCAAATACCAGGGACAGAGATCCTGGAATAAAGACAAGATTCACTCTTGGCTGTTGTGGTGTAACTGAGGCACCTGCTGTGTAGAGTACCCCAAGGCCTGCAGATGAAGACATGAGATCCCCCATTGCATTGGCAATAAACCCTGTTGTTGTGGGGGGGGGGGGGGGGCAAATGTAGGCTGGGACAACCAGTGGGGTAGGATTCCCAGGTTAGCCAGAGAGCACACCCAGACATGCCCCTCTGAAGCACTGGTGGGACTTAACCAGGGCAGGCAAAAGAAGTGCACATCTCACCCCGCCACTCTCCACCCCTCCCCCGTCCCTCGTACCACCAGAGAGATTTGCTTTTTCCTGGTAGGGAAGCAGCAACCCAATGGTGTCAATCCCTTTTCCAATCTCTGGCAGAATCGTGTTGATAGGTGGAGCCATTGCCTCATGACGGAGCATGATCAATGGGTGTTGAATTACCTCATCCAAGTGACTATTCATGAATGGGCTTATCTAAGATGAAGGGTAACATTGCCAAATCTAATCCTGTCCTCAGATGGGATCTTTGCCTATACTTACCAGGAGCGATCACTGGATAACAGTCGGAAGTGGAAACTCTGGCTACCTTGCTGACTAAATACCTTAGATCACCCCCTGAGCCACCAGGACCACTGGACTTCTTCTTCATCTAATATGATTTGCAATATGCTCAAAATATGACACAATCAAACGATGTTTTGACATTAGTATATGTTTACTCACAGTTCTTACTATTAACATCAGTGTCATTGTGTGCCTCTGTCATATCATTCTTTCTCAACATTAATATTATTTGTTCATTCATATTGTTCTGACTACTTGCCACTCTTTTTCTCAATTACAAACAGGACAGGGTGGGCACGGTGGCACAGTGGTTAACACTGCTGCTTCACAGTGCCAGGGAACCAGGTTTGATTCCCGGCTTAGGTCACTGTCTGTGTTCTCCCCGTGTCTGCGTGGGTTTCCTCCAGGTGCTCCGGTTTCCTCCCACAGTCCAAAGATGTGCGGGTTAGGTGAATTGGCCATGCTAAATTGCCCCTTAGTGTCAGGGGGACTAGCTAGGGTAAATGCATGGGGTTATGGGGATATGGCCTTGGGATTGTGGTCGGTGCGGACTCAATGGGCCGAATGGCCTCCTTCTGCACTGTAGGGATTCTATGAACATTGAATTCACATCTGTGAAAAAATAATCTATAACCAATAACGCATTTACATGTTAACATCACTTTCACAGGAGCTTTATAATATTGTTGATATAGGAATATTGATAATTCATTATGGCATTGGATAAGTATAATTTCCTTTAATTTTATTTAATTTAACATTTATATTTGTAACTATGATTGGCTATACTATATGCTGAGTAGGTGAATTATTATCAGGTAAATTCTACAGCATGGGGTTCCATCTTCTGAGTGAGTGCTCTGGTTTCCTCCCACAGCCCAAAGATGTGCAGGTTAGGTGGACTGGCCATGCTAAATTGTCCCTTAGTGTCTCAAGATGTATGGGGTAGATTTGTGGGGTTATGGCGATAGGGCCTGTGCTGGAGAGCCGGTGTAGTCTCGATGGGCTGAATGGCCTCCTTCTACACTGTCGGGATCCTATGACTCTAAGTTTAAATGCTTTAAATACTTAGTTGGAAACACCTCAATCTTGGGGTCACTTTAGCTGTTTTCCGAATGTGTGTGATCACAAAATATAACTTCATTATCAATATTATTTCCATTAATCAAGTAGCATTATTACAAAATCTGTAAGTTTTTGAAATATAATAGATTCACACCACACCCCGCATGTAGCACAGACAAAAACGTTGCTTAATTGTAGATTTGCATAGAACAGGAGTGACTGTACCAGTACAAATTAGCAACAAGCTGGGACCTGACCAGAATGTGTGAGTCATCTTCATTCCTGGATCAACATAAACCAAGGTTATATGAAGAAAGAACTTGCGTTTATATAGCACCTTATCACATCTCTTGGGTTGTTCTAAAGTGCTGCATCCATTATGGATTAATTTGAAGTCACTATGTTGGTAAATGCAGCAGAAATCATTGGGAACATCTGGACCATTAACAAATTTGGAATGTTGCTCTGTACACATATTGCCCTCACAAAGTGTGTCATCTCCTTGTATGCCCGTGATGTATAACTTTGCCTCTCACAGGGCGCCCGTGAATCTGTGGTGATCTTTTAAAGTAACTTACATTATGAAAATGATTACTGCAAGCAACTTTGTGATGGATAATAGCCCGTAGCTGTAATTCTGTCAACCTGGTGCCTGAGATTCTACCTCGGGGACTCGACGAGATGACAGTAGTGCATCACAACCTTCTAAAGGCAAACTTGAAGATTACCACTTTTAACACAGTGGTCACATAGGCATAACACTTATCAAGGGAGATGAGTCATGATACAGTCGCAGGAGCAGAACAATATCCACCATCCCTGCTGGGGGATGGGGGGGAGGGGGTCGGTCAGGATCTTGCATCAAGCAATGAGTATAACAGAGATCAGGTTTTGCTGTTTCACGAACCCGCTGAAGATCAAGTGGAATGCAGTCCCCACCATCAGAGGGTCTGGTGTTTTTTTAATTCATTCCTGAGATGTGGGTTTTGCTGGCAAGAGCAGCATTGTTGCCCATTGCTGATTGCCCTGCAGTGCGTAATATCATGAACTATATGGCTAGTTCCGTGAGCCGACACCACCATCGGGACAAGGTCCTTGGCACTGCATCGCAATGTTTCCGTGTCTGAGCACTGATTCAGAATTTTTCAAATGATGCAAATCTCTTGTGTAAGAACCTGGATGTCGCCAGCCTAGTGTTTAACCCATGTGAGAGGCAGCATGCGTACAGTCATTAAGAAGAAGGGGGCAATACCATTATTACAACATCACGAGTCTGTTTTCACTATTGACAGAATAGAGTCATTTTTCAAAACCTCTTTGGCCAGAGAATGCATGCTGGGATTTCTGCAATCTGACTGGATGTCCTTTCTTGGTCTTTTGGGAGAAATTTTGGTGAAAATTAAATTATAGCTGTTTGGAGGTTAATTTGACATTCTACAAAATCTGTACTTCAGTCTGATTTTGCTTAATCAAGTGTATAATATCTTGCATTTATATAGCACCTTTCACACCAAAATATCATTGAATCACTACAGTGCAGAAAGAGGCCATTCAGCCCATAGGGTCTGCAATGACAACAATCCCACCCAGGCCTGATCCTCGTAGCCCCACGTATTTACCCTGCTAATCCCCCTGAGACTAAGGGGCAATTTAACATGGCACATTTTTGGACTGTGGAAGGAAACCGGAGCATCCAGAGAAAACCCACGCAGACACGGAGTGAATGTGCAGACTCCACACAGATAGTCACCCAAGTGTCTATGCCTGTCTCAAATGTCTCTAGGGGGAACATTTAGTCGACAATGACCACTGTATCAAAATGCTTAGGTTGAATATGGAAGAGGGAAATCAGGAGGGCAAAAAGAGGGTACGAGCTGGATCTGGCAGGTAAGGTTAAAGAAAATCCCAAGAGGTTCTATAGGTATATGAAGAGTAAAAGGGTGGGTAGAGAGAGAATAGGTCCCTGTAAAATCAGCATGGCTGTCTGTCTGTGGAACCACAGGAGATGGGTGGGATTTTGAATGAAAATTTCTCCTCGGTGTTTACTGATGAGAAAATCATTGGTGCTAAAGGAATCAGGGAAACGAGCGGTGATGTCTTGGGCCACAGGCATATTACTAGGGAGGAGGTATCTGCAGCCTTAAAGCGCACTAAGGTGGATAAATCCCCGGGGCCTGATCAAGTGCATCCTTGGATCTTGTGGGAGGCTAGGGAAGAAATTGCAGAAGTCCTTGAAGAGATCTTTGCTTCATCTCTTTCTCCTGGCAAAGTTCCAGAAGACTGGAGGGTGACTAATGTTCTATTGTTTAAGAAGGATAGCAAAGACAAGCCAGGGAATTACAGGCCGGTGAGCCTGACATGAGTGGTGGGAAAGTTACTGGAGGGGATTCTGAGGAGCAGGATATACCAACATTTGGATAGTTAAGGTCTGATTAACAATAGTCAGCATGGCTTTGCCCGTGGGAAGTCATGTCTGATTAATCTTTTAGAGTTTTTCAAAGAGGTAACCAAGAGGATGGATGAGGTGTATGCAGTCTTCCAAAAGACATTTGATAAAAGTGCCACATAACAAGCTTGCAGCTAAGGGAAAGCCCACGGAATGAAAGGGACAGCAGCAGGGATGCAACATTCCAAAATCAAAATCCAGGATCTTTGACCTCATCCGAGGTTATTGTTGTGTGTCCTCTTGGCAGTCTCAACCTCATGAATCCTCTTGGGATCTTCTGTGTATTTTGATGTTTGTACAGCTTTGTAAAGCGTCCCGTACAGTTACATTGAAAGCAATGGGCTGAAATTGCTGGACATTAATCACTCCTGTGGGGGCACCTTGCTCCACATGGTTGGTCTATAGTTTGGTTGGGGTGTTGCTTCCCTTGGCCTGGAGTTTTATTTATTAGTATCACAAATAAGGCTTACATTCACACTGCAATGAAGTTACTGTGAAAATACCCTAGTTGCCACACTCTAGCACCTGTTTGGGTACACTGAAGGAAAATTTAGCATGGCTAATGCACCTAACCAGCACATCTTTCAGACTGTAGGAGAAAACTGGAGCACCCGGAGGAAACCCACACAGACATGGGGAGAACGTGCAGACTCCACATAGACAGTGACCCAAGCCAGGTCCCTGGTGCTGTGAGGCAGCAGTGCTAACCACTGTGCCACCGTGCCGCCCCACAGAGCTACTCTGTTTCTGTGTTGTTTCACTAACTGGATGTTGGGGTTTATTTTGTACCGCAGTTTGCTTTCTCCCCTTTCACCTGGATCTGTGCGGCAAGCAAATTTCAGATTGTCTGACTATCTGGTTGGCTTTCTCAAGGGTCAGACCATCCTTCGCTTGCAGCATGTCTGAGAGAGCATTGTCCGCCGCCGCTCCTACAACTATTCTATCCCTGAGTAACTCAGATTTCAGGTCACTGCAATCACAGCCTTCAGCCAGTCCAAATAGCTCATTTATGAAGGAGTCGACAGGTTCTCCTGGCTGCTGGAAATGTTTATTGAATTTAACCCTTACAGGGATTCTGTTACTTCTGAGGTTAAAATGAATGTCAAATTATTTTAAAACTTCATTAAATTTTGCGGATAATTCACTGATTCTAGATATGATATCATTGGTTATCAGGCCTACCAAAGGGTGCATTAACTACTGTGCCACCGTGGGCGGCACGGTGGCACAGTGATTGGCTCTGCTGCCTCATAGCGCCAGGGACCCAGGTTCAATTCCAGCCATGAGTCACTGTCGCTGCGGAGTGTGCACATTCTCCCCATGTCTGCGTGGGTTTCCTCCAGATGCTCCGGTTACCTCCCACAGTCCAAAGATATGCGGGTTAGGTTGATTAGCCATGCTAAATTGACCCTAGTGTAAGGGGGATTAGCAGGGTAGATATGTGGTGTTATGGGAATAGGGCCTGGGTGGGATTGTGGTCAGTGCAGACTCGAGGCTGAATGGCCTCCTTCTGCACTGTAGGGATTCTACGAACTCAATTATCTCTGTCTTTTTATTAAACCTGAAGCAATCCTGTATCTAAAGAATTCCTTTCTTCAAAGTCGCAGTATTGTGATTGTTCTGGAAGAGTCGATTTCTGGTCCACAGTTAAAATGCTTAAAGTGCAGGTTCAGCTTTAAGCGGTTTCTAAAACTCCCAGATGGTGACACCGCACAAAGGATTTTACCATGCTTGATGGTTTTGGCGGGCTCCCACGGTAATGGCATTTGCTCGCAGCATTTAAATATTTTCAACCCTCTCTGTCTGGATTGATTGGTCAGAGTTTTCCCTGCTCTGCTGCAATGCTCCCAGGTTCTGGAAGCTTCCAATCCCAGATTTTCCTACATTTTTAAATCCGTCTGCTCAGTTGCTGTTAATTTTTAATTCACAATTTTTTAATCTATGTTCGGCTGCCGGGGGTTCAGGTGCCAACTTGGAAATCGGGTCTCCCAGACTGTCGCCAGAATTCCGACCCTTCATGCCCCACCACTGCTGCCGGCGAGAATGGAGAATTTGGCACTCAGCCAAATCTCCGTTCACGGCAGCGGGACTGGAGAATCTCAGCTGTGGGCAATGTCGGAGAATCCAACCCTGTGACTTAAACAGAATTTCTGACCACTTCAGTATTTTATTTTTTTCAGGACTTGCAGGAATTTTAAATGTTTAGCTCACCCCTGATAGGTTTGCTGAGTTTGCACATTCTGGGTATTGAAGTTGGACTTCAGTGTGATTCTGCTGCACTGAGGAATTTAATTTCTGCCTTCAGCTTCCAAGCCTTTCTTTGGAGTTTTTCTCTGGTGATTTCTTTCTGCGCCTTCGCTTAATGAGCTTTTCTCCAGAATTTTAATTTTCTTCTGCAGTCTCTTTGAGGTTTGAATTGTTTCATTCACTGCCACCATGTTGTAAGGTGTTGGGTGGGTCTGACTCAGTTATTTGTAGCCTTAGGCAGCAAGTATTTATTGACCACTAGAAACTGTGTACATTGGTACAGTAAAGGATTCACACTAGGAGCTGTCTCCACGCTTGCTTGCGCAACATTACTCTGAGCCCTAGGTGCAAATCATGTGTTCTGTATCACTTTGTGGGTGGCACTGGACCCAGTTCCATGTTAGCCCATTATGTGCCAGACCCTTATGCTGTAGCTATTGAAAGAGAAAGTAAGTTTAAGTTTATTTATTAGTGTCACAAGTAGGTTTACATTAACGCTGCAATGAAGTTACTGTGAAAAGCCCCTAGTTGCCACACTCCGGCGCCTGTTCAGGTACACTGGGGGAGAATTTAGCATGGCCAATGCTAAACCTAACCAGCACGTCTTTCGGATTGTGGGAGGAAACCGGAGCACCCAAAAGAAACCCAAGGGAATAAGATTGCAGGGCTCCTGAGGGGCGGGGAGGCGGCTGGGATGAGTGAGCAGAGGTGCTCTTCAGGAGTGCCAGCACTGAGAATACAGGCCAAATGCCCAGCATCCCTGCTGTAACCATTCTGTGATTCAAGGTGGAAGTGGGTGGTGTTGGTGATGGAAAGGATTATCTGGTCAAAAGCTCATCTCCATGTCAAACGTGACACCAAGGTGGTAAACAGCTTGAAGCTGAAACTTAATGTAAAATACAAGGCAAACCCAGATGTTTCTGCGGCAGATATCTGGGGGAATCTCTTGGGAACTGGGAACCCCCTTCTCCACTGATGTACCCTCAACCCATTTCAATTGAGTATACTTTAGGCAGGTACCCATGTCTCCATCTGCTAATGGAGATGAGAGGGGAGTGATATTATTGCAACACCTTACCACAACTAATTGTTTATTTTCCCCCAATGGCAGTCACTCTGTCTTTGATTTGATTTGATTTATTATTGTCACATGTGTTAGCATACAGTGAAAAATATTGTTTCTTGCGTGCTATACAGACAAAACATACCGTTCATAGAGAAGGAAACGAGAGAATGTAGAATGTAGTGTTCCAGTCATAGCTAGGGTGTAGAGAAAGATCAACTTAATGCAAGAGAAGTCCATTCAAAAGTCTGACAGCAGCAGGGAAGAAGCTGTTCTTGAGTCGGTTGGTACGTGACCCCAGACTTTTGTATCTTTTACACGACGGAAGAAGGTGGAAGAGAGAATGTCCGGGGTGCATGGGGTCCTTGATTATGCCGGCTGCTTTTCCGAGGCAGCAGGAAGTGTAGACGGAGTCAATTGATGGGAGGCTGGTTTGCGTGATGGATTGGGCTACGTTCATAACCCTTTGTGGTTTCTTGTGGTGTTGGACAGTAGTTTACATTGAGGAATCAGTCAATTGCACCTTCACCAAGTGTAAACCAGTGGTGTCCAGGATGTCTACTTCATATATTGTACTGAGGTAACAGCAACAGAAATTGTAAGATATCTAGAAGATGTCATTGTCCCACTTGTTCCAATTATTATTGTGTAATATAGTATAAAATCCAGACACAAAATGGATGCAATAGGAATGGTGCAAGAGCCCAGTGTGGTCAAATCCTGTGCAAATTCCATTACAGCCCAGACTAGAAGAGCGATTCACACCTTTGGCCCCAGAATTTTCACCCTGATTATGTCTTCAATGTCAATAGCAGGATGGGGGAGGTGGTGGCAGAGTGGTATTGTCACTGAGACCCAGGGTAAATGCTTTGGGGACCTAGGTTCCAATCCCACTATGGCAAATGGTGAAATTTGAATTCAGTAAAAACCTGTATTTTAATGATGACCGCGAAACCATTGTCGATTGTCAGAAAAACCCATCTGGTTCACGAACGTCCTTTAGGGAAGGAAATCTGTCGTTCTTACCCGGTCTGGCCTACACGTGACTCCAGACCCACAGCAATGTGGTTGACTCTCAACTGCCCCTCTGCAATGGTCCAGCAAGTCATTCAGTTCAAGGGCAACTAGGGATGGGCAACAAATGCCAGCAACACCCGCGTCCCATAAAAGAACTAAAAAAACGTGAAAGGGTATATTAATAACTCCAGCTTTACCTCAACAAGCAGGGAAAGAATTCCTCATCTTAATTTTTCATCATTCTGATTACAAGTGCTGATTTTAACATGGAAGCAGTGCTTTCTTTAATGTTGGATTAATATTCTGCAACTTAGCGCAATCATTTCTTGTAGTTTAGGGAAAGGTTTTGCAAAAAGCTTGGTTAAGTTACAAACTCTACGAAGAGAACCATCTCATTGGCGTGCACACACTTCTCTCATCTGACATTTGCTGTTCTTGGGTTTTGAAGGAAATAAAGGGGTTGCAATTCTGTCCGCCACAGATCCTAACGAGGCACGATCTTTTTACTCTGATAAATGGCATATGATATATGAGAACATTAACAAGAAAGAAGATCATTCACTTTTTGTTATGAATCCCGAAGAAACCAATAACTTTTAAAAAGAAATTCAAACTTCCAGAAGCTGAAAGGATGAGGTGGTGCGATTTCACTTTTTAAGACGTTTACTGTAACAAAAGCACTATTGACAAAATACTACCTTTGTAGGCAACTGATGCTTTAAAGTACAGAACAGAAAACAGAATTTTTAGCACAACCAAAAAAACACACTTCACAGTAATATGTTTACACCGTCCTTTAAGTAAACATTCAGTTCTCCCAAAATGCTTCTCAGCTCCTGAGTGTTAATTTCTGTTCTTTTCCTTTCTCAGTCTGATAACTTCTAACCACAGAAGAATGCATCATGGTGAGAGTATTCCTAGAGATAATCCCTCTAGCACAAGCTAGATGAATCTTCCAGCCTTGTTTGATCTTTTCCACCAATTTGATCTTTTCAATCTGAGTGTGAACTTGCATACATGGTGGACTATAGAGACTTTTGGCCTCTTGCTGCTCTCTTTCTCACTCAAACCCTGAAAGACTGTGTCTCTTTTTTGGGGGGATATAGTAACAATCCTTCCTCTCTAAAAGGAAGAGACACAACGTGAATCTCATGGGCCTTGTATCTGGGCAGAAATGCTGATTAGCTATCCTTGAGGGCCCAACTCTCTTCCATCTTGGAACTAGGCAAACAATATAAAGTACAGCATTTTATAACCTGACATTCCCAACACTTTTCTGGGATTTTGGAGACTCACAGGGACGAATTTTCCCATTCTGCCCGCCTCGGGAATCGTAGCGGGCGAGGGGCGGACCATGGAAAGGTCCGTTGACCTTGGGCAGAATTTTCTGGTTTTGGGGCAAGCGGGACCCAAAAATCCCACCCACAGTCTATACACTGTAGCTGCTGCCAATGTCTCCGAGTGTTTTCGTTTTGTACCTTCTTCCCAGTAAAACAGTCTGGACCTTCCTTTAGTTTCCAGCAGTCTCATCAACAAGATCTGTTATTGGGAAAACCTCAGCGCAGGTCACATGACCTCCTCCATTTTAACCTGAATTTAAAGTCACAGTCCCTGGGCATAATGAGCTGACAAACCGTATATCCATAACACTTGGAAAAGAAGTAGAATTAAATTCCTTTCTAATTGCTGAATATTCTCTAAACTTAGGTCTGCTGAGAATGTCTTATTCATTATTCATTAATATTTATTATGTTAAATTGGAATCTGTAACACTACATTCTGCACTCTTTTTTCCTTCTCTATGAACGGTATGCTCTGTCTGTATAGCGTGCAAGAAACAATATTTTTCACTGTATACTAATACATATGACAATAATAAATCAAATCAAAATCAAAAATCTGAATTTTATGGGCAAAGCGTTATTAATTTTCTGAAATTGGTTAATGCAGGAAATTGGTTTCTTTCTTAGCAAACAGGAAAATTTAAATCCATTCTCAATCCATTCTTATTTTTACATAACCTCATGCTACCTGGGTCAGAATAACTAAAGAGAGGCCACATGAGGGTGCTCGGGCTGGGAAACGGAAGCAATATGGTGCAAGATAAAGTAAATCCTTTCAAGGGATAGACATCCCTTGTGGGTTCCTCATTGGATTATCCAGCCAGTGTCAGAAAAGATTACACCAAGCTACCAACTAGGGCACAACCTACTCTCTTCGTCATTTTACTAACCCCAATCAGATCATTCTTAACCTAAACCGATGCTTCACTAAAGTGGTGAGTCCTAACTCTTTTAGCCTATCTGGATAACCAAGGTGCTTTGTTTAGCAGCCCTTCTAAACTACAAGGGTATACCGGACATGGTGGCATGGTGGTTAGCACCTTGCTTCACAGTGCTAGGGACCCAGATTCAATTCCAGCCTTGGGTCATTGTGTGTGTGGAGTTGGCACATTTTCCCCGTGTCCGTGTGGGTTTTCTCTGGGTACTCCAGTTTCCTCCACACTCCAAAGATCTGCGGGTTAGGTGGATTGGGCATGGTAAATTGCCCCGTGGCGACAGGGGGATTAACAGGATAAATACATGGGGTTACGGGGATAGGGCCTGGGTGGGATTGTGGTCGGTGCAGACTCAATAGGCCGAATGGCCTCCTTCTGCACTGTGGGGATTCTATGATTTCCGATGGCATTTAATGATAGCAGGCTAATGTGGCCATTGGTTTATGTGGATACAGCAAATCCAGGAAAACAGAAGTCAGGAACTCTCTTTCTGAAGATGGTTGTCCAAATTTCCTTTTGTTAATTTACGGGGAGGTTTCTATGTTTGCAGCCCTCCTTCCTGTGTCCAGGTGATCCAAACGACCTGGGAGTAGAAACTGGAAAATCCAGCCCATCAGTTTACAGGAGCCTTGTAGCTCTAGTAGCTGAACTGGTGGTAAATAATTAATTACATGTTATTCCAGTTTGAACTGTATTTGTTACGATCTACTCAATAGAAGATTCAACAGAGGTTATTAATCCTTGCTGCTTGCTTAAGCTTCAAACATTTATATTTTGATATGGGGAGATATCAGATCACACAGCATCCAAGCCAGCCAAAGGAAGTATAATTCTATATAAATACATCTTGCACAGTGGCACAGTGGTTAGCACTGCTGCCTCACAGTAACAGGGACCTGGGTTCGATTCCCGGCTTGGGTCACTGTGTGGAGTTTGCAAGTTCTCTCTGTGTGGGTTTCCTCCGGGTGCTCCGGTTTCCTCCCACAATCTGAAAGATGTGCTGGTTAGGTGCACTGGCCATGCTAAATTCCCCCTCAGTGTACCCGAACAGGCACCGGAGTGTGGCAACTAGGGGATTTTCACAGTAATTTCATTGCAGTGTTAATGTGAGCCTACTTGTGACACTAATAAATAAATTTAATCTTTACTCTTTTAAAGTGTTAAAAGTTCATCAGCATATTCTGGGTAAGATTTTTGTATCTGTGACAGGCCCTAATAGGCATGTTACTCAGCGAATAGGCCCAATCCCAGTTATCAGCTACAAGGTTTCACAAACCGGTTAAGCAACTTTGTTTTCGGGGATAGTTTGCTTAAGTAGAAGTGACGATCTGAATTGGGCTGCGTTCCAGATAAATAGGATTTGGCACTAAGATTTCTCATGGCAAGAATGCTAAAAATAGGACGACGTTGCCAGGTGTGGTTTTGAATCATTGAGGCAGAAAAACAGGGTGGTACGCATAAAGGGAGAACTAAGTTCCATTAAACTGGGACATAAACACAAGCACACACACACACATAAAGTCTTGTGTAATTCTTAAAGGTAAATGCAGAGGGATTACTACTGATTTTGTTGGGATCAGTTAGTGAGTGCATTAAACCTAAGAGTATTCAACTTTCAGGGTTATTTATTTGGACATTTGCGTTACTGTTTTGCCTTTTAACGTGCCCATTTCCCATTTTTTAAACCCCTGGAAACACTTTTAAAATCCCTGCATGTTAAATGAGCCACTGTTCACCCTAATGTAAACATTTTGATGAGTATCCAAAGATATGACCTCCATGTGACCCCTTAACCTTGCCTGTAATTATTTGTTTGAAGACAGTATGGAGTTCCCATGCTGTGAGGGACTATAATGGTTTGCAGCTCTGCACAGTTCTATGTGCAAGTGTGTGCGAGAGGAGCAGGAGAGACTTTATAATAAGGAGACTACCAGATGTAAATAATAAAAATGGTTGGGGGTAAAAAGAAAAACCTAGTAATTTAGTCCAGCCCATTACTTGGAGAGCGGCAGGGTGAAATGAATGGGGGAAGGGAAGGAGGAGGGTGCATTACTCTGTGATGTGATACAGGAGCACATGAAGTCTCCTTCTCATCTCTGGAGTTCTTTTTGTGTGTCATGTGCATACACCATTAGCGACTCTTGGGAGGAGAGAAAACAGTCTTATCTGCTTGGTCTGATAATCTCAATTGGCCGTATTCTGATTGATAAAAGGGAGTGTAGCTACAGAGCTTTGAACCAACTCCCAAAGGGACGCAACACATTAGTCTGCCAGTGAGTCTAGTATGGGGAAGGTTACAGTGCTCAAAATGAGCAAGTATGGACACCGAAAGATCTGAAGCATAATTTACACTACACCTAACAAAACCTTTTCCCAGTTGAAATCCGGAAAAGGAACCCACAAATTTTAAACGTTAAATGCAAACTTAAAAACCAAAGGAAATGAAAGGACAATGTTTACAATGCAGCAATCCTGTCAAGTTTTATACCATTTGTTCTAGGCTTGTTCAACTGGTTACATTTGGATGTGCGTTCCTATTGCTGTTAATCAAAATCAAATTATTAAGTATAGGCAATGTAAGTGAGTGTGTTCCAATGTTAGATCAGAATACAAACACCCACCTTGTCATGTCACTTTAAGCTCAGTTTGTCAGGAGGCTGAGGAGGTGGCATGATATTGGTAACTGGGTAGATTAGTCTCAGAAGTTAGCATTCCCACTAATGGGACAATGTTAGCTGAGTAAAATGAAGGAGTTTCAGTGATGCTATAGTGTATTCCAGGTTAGACACAGTCTGGTGCTAGTGAGTATTAATAAGACAGATTTAATCCCTCATTTGGCTAAGTCATTCTGCCAGAACTGGCATCAGCAATGGGCAAGGAGCAAGTGATGCAGCCTTCTCTCTTGGACACAATAGACACTGTCTGGGATTGTTTGCAAAGAGAGAAATTGGGGCAGGGTAACATACTGGCAGGAACAGATACAGAGCCTGAAATAAAAATCAAGTGATACCCACTGACATTTAATACAAAAAGTCATTCCCAAAACTTCTTTCTTCTGAAATAAATAATCGAATCATACAGCGTGGTCGGAGGCCATTCAGCCCATCATGATTGCTTGACCTTTCAAAGAACTATCCAATCGTTCCATTGGCCATAGCTCTGAAAATTGTTCCTCTTTAAGTATCTGTCAAAGGCACTATTGATTATGCTTCCACCAGCCTTTCAGGCAGAACATCCCAAATCAGTGCAGGTTGTTGTGGCTTGGATAAGTACCACTTGTTTATGTTCACCTGATCTTTAAACCCTCCGGGGTGACTGAGAAAGTGGGTGTGTTTGCTTACTCCCACAAGATCATCATTCCTGCTTGTGGGTCCGCAGTGAATGTTTCAACTGGACAAGAGGACTCACCATTCATCTTCCCTCCCCCAGTAGGGAGACAGTGCAGATTCTCCTTACTGGTTCTCGGTTCAGAAGGTGAACCTCTTGCATGCAGGACACTGAACACGAGTCAGTGTCTGCCTATCCTTTTCCCGTTTTAGACTGGCCCCCTTTGTCACCTGTGTGACACTTCCTCCATTAGCCAAGAGAGTTAGAATACTGAGATGCAGAGTTCTCCACTGCGGCCATGAATGTTGATCTGCGGCTGGACAACGGGAGACACAATTCAGTGGGTGGGACGTGACCTGCTCGTTCTTTTCTTCCAGATGAGTGACTAAATGCTGCTCTTGCAAAGTCCACCATCTACTGGCCTGCCTGAGAACTGACAGCCACTTTAAGTATCAGTCAAAGACAGGTTTCAGACTTGTGAATTCAGAAGGTCCGGACAAGTTACTGGAGTGACATGCCTCACATTGATGGGGGGAAAAAATAATCTAAAAACTTTTATTTGAAAATTGCAGTTTGAAAACTACCCATGAAAAGTCTCTTTAAAAACTGAAATGTTTTAAAAGCTGAAATAAAAAGTGAAATGCATTCAGAGTGCACATGAACTTAAAGTCCATTGAATGAAATCAAAAGTATATCTGCACAAAGTCATGTCACCGGCGCAACTTGATAGCAGAGTGTGTATACCGCATGCAATTCAGTGTGGTGGCAAGTCTGAACATTGGGGTAAATTGAATTCAGTTTGGATCTCGTAATCAGAAAGTGAACTGGCTCCCATTCGGAACAGGGTCACTGTGTGTATTCCGACAGTGGAACAGAGCTTTGTTTACTGACGATTTGATTTAATGATAGCAGTGCTGCTTGTTATAAACCTCTCGCCATCTCCCTGAAGAACATTTCTTTCTTCGGTTGCTTAGCTAGTTTTCATGCCGGGAGCAGCTTTTGAACTGAAGCTTAGGCAAGACAAGTAATTGCGTTGGGTGACATCTTGTTGACAACAAAGGCGGAATGCAGATCTTTGGAGGATTTCCCTTCCAATAACCTGAGTATAGATTGAGAAATAATTCATAATTCACTCGCTAAAGCATTGGCAAAATTATTGCGGATCCTCTTAGAAGGTGCATTCTGAAATAGGAATGCTTTCTTTAGAATAATAAGCGATTTGACTATGGCTATTTTGCATCAGAAATCTGTCAGGGGCCAGGAGGGTTTTTTTGGGCTCCTGGTTCACTTCTCCCCATCCCCCAGTGTCACAACCATGAGACATTTGTTACATGCCATTCGTATGAGTTCTCTTTCTTGCACTTACTTGGACATAAAAGACAGTGGAGTAGCTTGGCCCTGTTTCAAATGCAAACATTTGGCTCCACACAGAGATTGCTAACATTTTAGATAGCAAAAAATGTGAGGGATTTTTTTTTTGGATGGAGGGTTAGCTTGTGCCGATAAATTAAAGACAGGCCTGAGATGATTAATTTCTCAGCTTTTATAGAATGATTTTAACTGGCTGTTTGGGAAGGCAGGGGAAGTGGCAATTTTCTCTTAACAGTTAAAGAACCATCAAGGTGCATTATAATTTGACAAATCAGAACTGAAATCCAAGGTTAACTGCAGCACTTTGATGGTGTTCCAGAATAATGATTGTCCAACTTTTATTTAATTTTAGTTTTCAAGACACTCATGACACCAACACCATTTTTTTGATCTTTCTCCAATATTTGTTACCCAAAAATGGCAAAGTGCTTGAATGCATCGTTAACCTCAAAAATAAAAAGGTACCTTGTGTTGACCTGTAGAAAGAAGTCATCTATTTTCAAATGTCTTTTAGTACCCACATTCCTGAAGGGCATCTTGTCTTTTTTTCCCCCCCTGCCCTGGGTGTGGAAATCTTGGTTGAAAAGGTCACTGTTGCCAGTCGCTAACCTCTAAATGACCCCTTGACTTTACAGTCTAAAACTGCAGGAGCTGCGAATGAGCATGAGCTTTTCTGTACCAGCACTTACTTGCTGCTGTGGTGATAAAACTTCAGACAGCCTAATTGATGGGCTTTCTGACATAACAATACCTTGTGAAAGTAGAGAGTGGCAAATGCCTGGTCTTCATTTATGGACAGCTGGAACAGGAGTTGCACCAACCGCCCCCCCCTCCCCCCCCCCCCCCCCCCACCCCCCCCCCCCCCCCCACCACCACCACCCCATGAGGAGAAAGCAACCTATTTAAGGCAATGAACTTTTACTATGTTTGTGACTCTTGTACAGGCAGACATTCCGTCTTAAACACTAACATTTGAAAGAGCTGATGTCAGTAACCTTTAAATCAACAGATGACAAAATGTACTTGTGTGCAGGTGTCTTTTTTTAACACCTTCAACAAATTAAAAGTGTGGGTTCTGAAGTTGAGTTTTCAGACTAAGGAATTAAAATTTACCCTTTTTATTGTTCCAGGTTCATTAACGCCAGGAGAAGGATAGTACAACCCATGATCGACCAATCAAATCGAGCAGGCAAGTCCCAAGTAGTAACTAGATTCAGATCCCGCCAGCACAAATTCTATTCGGATTATTCCTGACAAGTTCCTTCACCTGGTAAATAAAACTGACAGCTTGGCATTCTGGAAGAGTTTTCACTTCAGAATCCCAATGCAATCTCAGCTAAACTGCTGCCAACTGGACTCCCCTCACTCTCACGGAATTTGCTTTTATTTATTTACTTACTTATTTATGTTAATTGATTAATATCACAAGTAGGCTGACCATTAACACCGCAATCAAGTTATGGGTACACCGAGGGAGAATTTAGCATGACCAATGCACCTAACCAGCACGTCTTTCAGACTGTGGGAGGAAACCGGAGAACCTGGAGGAAATCCATGCAAACTCCGCACAGTCACCCAAGCTGGGAATCGAACTCGGGTTCCTGGCATTCTGAAGCAGCTGGTAACTGGGTTAATAGCCTTGCACCACAGACAGCTTGCCAAGTGGATATAGCGACTGACACTCTGGCTGTCTTCCCCGGCCATTATTGCTTTCCTATGGCTCAGGACCTCTTGGTGAATGTGCTTACTTATTTCCCCATTAGTGATAGCCATGGATTGCTTGCAAAAAAAAATTAAAGTTCACCATAATGTACTCACTGTTTACCAGCTGGTTGGGTGAAACATCAGGAACATCTTTTGCTCCATTCAGTAATTCTCCCAGAAAATGTAGGCATGAGTATAAAGCAGTGTATAATGTGTCTGCTTATACCTTTCCCAAAGTTCATCAATGGGCCAAATAGCCTTTCACTAATATAATTTCACAATTATATGAACCCTCAACCCTCAAGTTCAGTCCCCAGTTTGTTGTTACATTTGTTTGAATGAAAATTCTAACCAGGATGACATATATTGCAAATTAATCCCCATTGAAAAAATGTGAAAATCAATTTGATTTGTTTTTAATTTGGCTTATTCACAATATTTAATCCAAGGGCATGTTGTGCTGACCATGGAGTTCTGTCCTTCTGCATTGGTTTGGGATAAGCTTTATTGAAGTTTTGATTCTCACTCACACTGTTTTGATTTGATGTTGATTTGCACCCACTGCTGTTATTTATTCATGGGAATCGTGTGCAGCTTGCTGAACATGCCTCTCTGCTGGGATCAGGGATGGTACTATAGTGTGAAACGGAACAGGAAAACCAGAGCACTTGCCTTAAGTGCTCTGATAGTCAGAGAGAGTTCTGATTTTATTGGGCAGGTTAAAAATTAATCTCAAAGATGTGCAATAAAGATCAGTGAATTCTAAACAGTGTAAGAACGTTTTCTGCGCTCCCCCTGCTGACAGCACTGACTCCAGCTGGGGTATAGATGCACAAGTTGGTCTTGGCGTATCTTCACACCCTTATTGTTTATTACCCTTTGGGGAATGGTGGGGGAAGGATTCCTGAGCCGATTATCAGCCCATTGAACCACATTGAATGCTCCTTCCGTGGCCAACAAGTCCTGGCATTGGACTTGAACCCGGCACTTTTGATCCAGTGGTTGGGTGCTACCCACTGCGCCATAAGACCTCTTAGATCCACAAGTGCTTGCTAAGTATCTTGCCCAAGTGGCTTTTTCCATGCGGGAATCTATACAGAGGGTGTGTCGGGTGTATGAAGCATCGCAGTCAAACCTAATGCTTTCATTCCCCGGATCTACATATACATAAAAACGTATTATTGCCAAGAAACTAAGACTGGGAGGCTTGGCTGAATTTTTAACAAATTCTCCTCTTCACCCTAGCTCAGGCATAGTGAAACCATTTGTAGTGCCTCTTACTTGCCTCAGGTCACCTGGGTCAACATAGACTATTGGTTGAATCCTTAACAGACATTAAAAGGAAGTGTTTAATTATATTTTAGAAGATAATTTTAATGTATATGGGATAGGAACAGAGGGCTGGCACATGCATAATGGGCCAAATAGCCTTTCACTGTACTGTAATTTCTCAACTATTATGAACCTGGAACCCTCAAATTCAGTCCCATATGAAAGATATGCATTTAACAAGTGCAGGAGCTGAGGAGCTGCCCAGATTAATTATATTTGGTGACCGCAATGTTAAATTGTTGCACAGAAATTATAGGCATTGTGCAACACAGTCTTGCGTAACTTAATATTTAAATAAATACATTCCACATTAAGTCTTTATACTTAGAATGCAATTAAAGGAAGTCTTACAATTAGTCACGGTAATCTATTACGTATAATCTGGGCACAATGCCCCGTTTTGTAACCTTTGAATAAAAAGATATGGGGCGTAATTCTCCCAAAACATTTCTAAGTGTTGGCCGAGATTCTCCAATGTTGCCACAGCTGCCAGCGAGAATGGAGAATTTGACACCTAACCAAAACTCCATTCACAGCAGCGGGACCGGATAATCCCAGCCACGGACGAGGTTGGAGAATCCCGGCTATCGTCCCCAGTGGGAAAACCAGTGAAATTCCCACTGGGAGGGTTGGTGCGATTCAGTTCACAATTCAACCACACTTAGAAAATGTTCTGATGCCTGGGGAAATTCTCTTCTCCCACACTTAGAACTCTTTCTGGGGTGGGGACCTAAAGATGCTGGCAAAACCACCCCCTCAGAGATCAGGGTGATCCCAAAGTAAAGTTGAAGATCCCCCATGGACATTGCAACCCCCGCAGATATGGGGAATACCACCAACCCTTGATCCTGGAGAGGTAACATTCCCCCCATCACTAAATGTCCAGGTCACACCGCCCCCCCCCCCCTCCCTTTACCCCCAACAACACACAGGAATGAGAGTCACCTGGGGCACTGCCAGCCATGTCCCCAACCACCTGGGGGCTTCAACGGCCTTCGAGTCCCCCCCGGCAAGACCATCATGACTGGTCTCCATTTGTGGTGTTTCTCAGCAGGTTCCCGCTGCCCCGCTGGCAATGATTATTGAAAGATACTAATCTGGTTCACACCCTTGCTTTATGTGAACCAGATTACATCTTGATGCAGTGGGCTGGGAGAATCCCAAAGGGTGTTCTTCCCGGTGCTAACTGGGCTGTGCCCCCTCCTCTGCAATTCTCTGCATCTGTGTGGCCCCAGCGCTTTGCGCAGGAGTGCGCAGGCCTGGAGAACTGCAGCCATGGACTCTACAAGCACAAGAAATGTCTTATTCTTGTATAAGTTTCCAAATAATCTAGGCTTTGGGAGGGAAGTTTTTACATGAGTTCCTACAGTGTTTGTCCTTTTGCAATAGATGGCTGCAGCTTTGATATCCTTCCACCTGTCAAGGGGGATGTTTTGAGGTGGGGGCAGAAGGCGAGGGGGCGGTGGTGAATGTATTGGGTGCTATTTCTTTAATTATGGCATTTGCCACGTACATTTCTGGTGTTTGACAACGTATTGTGTTTGCTGTTCCAGGAGTAACTGCTGATTGTTTGGTATGTCTTTTCTTTCTCCTCTGTGTCTACGTTTGACTACAATCAGGTTTTCTTCTTGATCCTTCAGTAAGCCAAGGAGCAGCGTACAGTCCAGAGGGCCAACCAATGGGAAGTTTTGTATTGGATGGTCAGCAACATATGGGAATCCGACCAGCCGGTAAGGCCAGTGTAGTCCTTCCATTGCCCTCAATGTAGCGTCATTACTCTCTCTATCGTTCACATCCACTTCACCTGTCATGCCCCACCATCACAGGGTTTTCCTTTCTGCCTGCTGCCTGCCTTGCCTGTCTTCTTTGCACCCACGGGGAAACAAATCCTTCAGACAAGAGATTTGTGAGGAGTTTATCCACCCCACGGATCCTAAAATACAAAAAAAAAATTATAAGGGATCTTTTTCACTATCGAGTAGTCGACCTTGCTGATTTTCTGGCATCTTCTTGGATTTTATCTCCCTTCTAGGACCTATGAGTGGAATGGGCATGAATATGGGCATGGATGGGCAATGGCACTACATGTAACCTCCATCTAGTTAACCAATCGCAAAGCACGGGGGAAGTAAGTACGATCAGGCTGTTTATTCTGTCTGTTACTGTAGTGCAATTTTTTTTAAATTCCCCCCCCACTCCAATTTTTTTTCCCCTCCTTGCCCCTATTTGCATGCTATTCCAATAAAGGGCCAGTTGTAATGATTTATCGCATGACATTTGACACCATTTCGCAAGCTGCAAAAGGTCAGCTAACTAATTTACAGTATACAGAGCAAATTAGGTCTGGAGTAATTCTGTTTAATTATGAAGCCTTGAGAATCAAACTCAAGCAGCAAATGAACAATTGGGACATTTAAGGGAAAAGAAACATCTTCAGGGCAGCAATTGACTTGAGAGAAATTAACCAGGCTTCATGAAGCGATAAAAACGAGAAGTGAGACTGTCCTTTGAGTGACATAAATCTGTCAGGAAACGATTGATGCATGAATGATCTTATATGCAAAAATGAAATGTTGCAGTTGGCAATCTGCAGCCGAGATAGATGGCGATATATGGTGATACAGTGCATTCCTCAACTGGGAGCCCCCACCCCCCCAACCCGACGGCTGAAAGTATATTCATCGCCTTCTGTGTGAGATGAAAATAAAAAGAAAAGAAAATGTAAAACTAAACAGTAACAGACATTATGAGATGACTAAAAGTGAAGGAATGGAATCAGCAGAGAAGCCGATTGGCTGCAGTCTAAATAATCCATCAATTGGAGTGTGTCCAATGTATGCGATGTTTCAGGAATTCAGATACAGCAAACAGCAATACATCACATCACTGAAGCATCGGAGCATGAGGTTTTATTTAATAACCGAAACTCTTTGCTACCATTGAGCTTAATGCTTACATTTGAGAAAGAATGGCAGACTATTTCATTATTAAATCATCTTCAATCCTTTTGTACTCAAAGTTGTATATCCTACCCACAAAAAATGACTTTCCCGGCAGTCACTTAATGCCACTGGATTGTTTCAGATTATTTAAAATGATGGTTATAGTTTTGTGAGAGATCTTTATGGGGAGTTGCCTTACTACATTAGTGACGGACTCAATATCCTGTCTTCCTTTCTATGCCAATGCAGTCAAATAAATGTTAAAAGCAGTGTTCCCTAAAACTGTCATTGAGACAACATTTTCTCAGCTTGGATAATTCTTAATATAGGCCATATAATTTCTGGCCTATTTAATTACATAACATATTTTATGCTTCATAACCAATTACATTAATGGCTTAATACAGATAATATTATCCTCCTTTTATTTGATTATGGAGCCACACAATATGGTATATTTGGTACTTAATTATCATCATCCAGTGAGCATGCCGCTGTGCTGGAATAAACAGAGTCGAGTTAGACTTATTACACAGTGCAGACAGTATTATTGTCTCAGTATGGTTTTACCACTGTGGCTACTAATGTACTGCTGATCTACTTAAAACAATGACAACGGCTTACAGGTCTTTAGATTACTAGCTTACAGTGTCACTAAAAACTGTTCAGCAATTAGGTAGGTAAGTGCTAGTGGATGAATGGAGTTAAAATTAATTCCCTCTAATTTAGCTCTGCATTGTAAACCATATTGAGTTATTTTGTATTGAAATTAGTTCTAGTCAGATGGATGGAATCAATGATCTGATTAATATTTACTGGCCTTTCCCAATAAAAGCCCACATGCCACGCTCTTAGAGCAACAGGTACCCCCTGACCCTCTTCTTTCCCTTTTCTGCTTCGAGTTTCAGCTTTGTATGAGGAGAGTGTCCCACGACAGCTGTAAAAAAAGAACCATAAAACGCCTTGAGAAGCATTCTCCCATTTTACCTGAAGACTATTAATTTTATGCACTTTTCTTTACCTGGATAAACTGTATGTGTGTGTGAAAGGGAGAGATCTCATCGCATCAGATTTCTTGCATATAGATGTCTTCTTGGTCCCTTGCCATATTTCTTTTAACAATATCTTCTCTAGTTCTGCTTAATCTTTAGTTTTTTTTCTATCGGGCTCTGTATTCTCTTTGCCTGAAACTTGATCTTTTTTCTTTCATGAACCGATGTATCTCCTGTGACCTATGAGTAAGATTGAACGCATGGTTATTGAATTAATCACTGTGACTAGTGCCTTTGATTTATAATTATGAAATATCTGCAAATATGTAATAGCACTTATCCATCAATAATACTGTAACTCTATCTGCACAGAGATAAATGTGCCGACTATATAAGAAAACCACTAATGAGACATAAGAATAAGCTCTTAAGGAATGCATTTTCTTTTGAAAATATTAACACATTGTAATAGTTTGTTCTTGTCTTTTCAGGTTTACAAGGCATGCCAGGGGACTATGTATCTCAGGGTGGTCCTATGGGTATGAGTATGGCACAGCCAAGTTACACTCCTCCCCAGATGACCCCACACCCTGCCCAGTTAAGACACGGACCCCCAATGCATTCCTATCTCCCGAGTCATCCACATCACCCAGCCATGATGATGCATGGAGGACCGGCACCTCACCCTGGAATGCCAATTTCAGCACAAAGCCCCACAATGTTAAATCCTGTAGATCCCAATGTGGGGGGACAGATTATGGACATCCACGCCCAATAGTATAAGGGAAAAAAAATGAGAAAAATTGTAAGACTTTTAAACTTTGAACAGATGTTGACACTTAATGGAATTCCAGATGAGCTGTGATTTTGTTTTCACTCAATGCCAGCAGAGGACCAATGGCAAGACCAGGCTAACATGAAGCCAAAAGCTTTCTTCACCTGAAATTAACTCCAATGTAAAGTTCCTCTGGAAACAAAGACTGAAAGATTTATTACTACTGTAGCATAAATATAGGAACTAAGTTAACTTGTACATTTCTGTTGATCACTCTATTTCTGTTGCTTCCAATAGTTTTTAGAAAGAAAGTTATCCTTTTTCCACACTATGTGTGTTGTTCTCAAAATGGTTGTCCTTGTACAGCAAATGGAGCCACATTTCAGACCAGATTGCCCGAGTCCGGCCAACTTGCCATAGAGGAAGAAGCTAAGATGGAGACTTTTTTTGGAATACGGCCACAGGCACGAGGTTTTAAGAATGCACTAACATACCTGATTTTTCTGGAACAATGCAGCCTGTAGTGACAAATCCGACTTGGTCCACGTGAAGGGGCCTATGTCTGATCATGCTTCTGGATCGACTCTTCTTCAAAGAGCTCGTTGACGGGAACCTGAGGACGTATTAGCAGCTTCCTGCTATGCCTGTGGGCCGCAGCATTGAGAAAATGTTGTCACACAAAACAACACCGAATGCTCTTGGGCAGACTTTTCTTAATGAAATTTGCTTTTTGCTGGTCTTGCACCAAAATAGAGACCTTTTTAAATGAACTCAAACTGCTTGGAACAAGCAATGACAAAACAAATCCTGTAACATACCTGGTACAGAGAGTTCAGTATATTAATTGTTACATGTTAGATATCTATGTGTTTACCTCAATGAGAAATAACGAATGTTTTGCTAGTATCAAATCTGCTGTGGAATTGGTATTGTATGTCAATGAATTCCTTACTCTTATCAGCACGTTGTCACAAGAGGAAAATGCTGTTTCCCCTTGCGAGCTTTGTCAGATTACAATAATACTTGTATGAGGACTGTGACGTATGTTTAAAAGGTGTTCAGTCACAAAATGCCGTAATAAATATTTCATTTTTAGATTTTTTTCTGTTTGATAACACACCTGTAATCGCTTCAACTTTCTTGGGATTTAAAAACAGATTCCTCCAGAAATGTCTGCGGCTAAAGATTTTGGTTTTTTTTCTTCTTGTTGGTTAGTTCAGTCCTGTACGGTTCACATTTAATCAATCCATTGAGATGTGAAGTTTTATATTTGATCCCAGACCACCGAGTGATATTTGAAAGATGTGGATCTTTGTCACTTCTTCAGATGTGGCCATTAATTTAAACAAAAGCAGGAGAATTTTTTTTTTTTGTTATTTTTTTTCTTTCTGTAGCATGAGCAGAAAAGCACCTGGAAACTATAAGCTCAAAGGAAGGGAAGCGTGTGGAGTATTTTAACAGCGTTAGGGGGAAAAAAACAGGGTAACTTCTCTACAAAAAAAAATCTACGTTGTACAGTGTTTTCAAACACCAACACTCACCCAGAGAGTAAGAAATCCAGCCTTTCAAGTGAACAACTTTATGAGTAGGTAATGAGTTTAAATAAATTTGAAAAATGATGAGCCACCATATCCAACTTTACAAAATCTTTCTCTATCTACGTCTCGTGATGTTTACATGCCTGCCAATGCCCAGAATTTGTGTTTTCACTGGTTTCGAATAAGCCAATGCCTCACACAGTTCTCTCCATTTCTACAGGACTCCCACCCAAACCAGCCTGTCAAGTAACAGCTGATTTCAAACAAGTGTTTCTGATCTTTAAATCGACCAGCCTGAATTTTCCCAGAGTTTTTGCAAAGTCAGTATGGTGGCAGGATTGGTGAGGGGGGGGGCGGGGGGGAATAAACCTATTTAATAGAAATGTGGAAAATCAGATTGGGCAGCATTTGAAGTGAGTTATATTGTATTTAAAATCCTGGAGGTTTCTCCTTTTTGTTTACAGAACTTCTTAATAAAAGTTTATTTAAAAAAAAGAGCCTGGGTTCATACCATTAGACTGTGTTATGTACAGTGAGTAATGGCTTGAAGGGTTCAGGCATGTTTCAGTATGTTGAATAATTTGAACGTGGGACATGTATGTTGTACTGTGAGAACTGAAGAGCTCCGAATACCAAACACTTGGACCATCTGAAGCGTTTAATGGGAACGTTTTTGGGGGACAGGTCTCACTTTCACCCACAGATGCATTTTCTCCGCATTGCTGTAGATAATTCCAGCATCTGTTGCAAGTGTGAAAGGTGCTCGCTGCATTCTACGTCCAAACCTGGCTATTTGTCAAGGGAGTTAAACTTTGATTCCAATATTCAAACTTAATAGTCGGTTTTTTTTCATCTTTTCCTGGTCTCTTCCCAAAGCACTCGCTCATTTTGATTGACGAATTGCCGTTTGTCTCACCCCAGATCCCCACTCAAATCCAAACTCAGAGCGGTTGTATTTTTCCCCCAGTCTCTCTGCTCCTTGATAAACTGCAGCCGAGCATTTATATTGGGCTGAGCATGTTGAACTTTGTAACTTGCGCCTGGGTGCAGTACAGCGGCTGTGTGAGTTTCTACTGAATAAAGGGTTTGTGTCCTGCGTTAAAAAAAAGTTCTGAAAACTTTTGTTTTTTTAAAAATACCACTTGGAAAATGTTCTTGCCGTTAACCCGGGCACTGAAATCCATGTGGACGTTTTTTTATTGACAACAATCGACATTAATCAGAAGATTGGGTTTTTTGGGGGGGTTAAATACTTGTTATTAAACTCGAACAATACATTGTATTAGTTTTGTCCGTGTGTTCTTTAAGGTCGGACATTATTCGCCTGGTGAATTGTTACATTCAGGTCTTTCCGCGGGATTGTTAGTTTGCGGTTGCAAAATGAGCAACTGGGTTGCAGTTTAAAACTGAAAAGGTTTCTTGACCCGTTGCGTTCGAATAACATCACAAAGAGCGATGATTCAAATCTAGCGAGTTTGCTGCAAGCCCCCCTCCCCCTTTTGTGTCCCTTTCAAGCCTTCCTAACCCAATTCTTACAGAAATGTAACCTGATGTAATATCTGGGTCTTACAATGTTTCACCCCCTCCCATTAAAGTGCAGAGAGAGAGATTTGCGAATTGTCCATTGTAAACATCAAACTCAGGTTGCTTTAAGAAAGTAAACCCCACATTAAGGAGAAGTCAAAAAAAGGGGGGGACGGTGTTTTGTGCTGACGGCAGTAATATCCTTGCTTTGGTTATACTGAAAAGTTTAGCCTAGATTTGCTATCGACTCCCCTGTTCAATGCATTCTTGGGGAAATTGATTACAATGAAACAAACAGTTCCACTAAAGTAATTTAAGGGTGAAAATCTATAAAAAAAAATCAAAGCCCAACAAAAATTCCATTTGCATAATTGACAACTGCAAATGCAAAACTATATTTTTTTATCGCAGTAAATAAGGGGAGGGGGGAATCAAGACAAGTCATCACATTTCTTTAGATTTGATTACTGGAACCCGGGCTGGATAAATTACTGGCCAAATGAATGGCAAGGCGGTGCATTTCTTTATACTGCGAACTCCTTTCGCATTGAATAACACCAGCGAAGGCAAAAGCAGCAACATTTGAATGGTCCAGTTCTTCTTTCAAACATTTATACATTTTGGAATTTTTAACCAACCATTTTAGTTGTAAATATGTTACTATGGAGACTGCGTGTATCCCAGCCCCTAGAGCCCCAGTGTGGGTCAGAAAAAACGCCGCTATTTCTGGAGATCATTTATCACTGTCAGGAGATAATGATTCCCGCAGCAACCTCCTATTGCCGTTTATAATTGCATTATCTCATATAGAATGATCAATGAAAACGGCAGCCAGGCTTGGGATCATTAGAAAACATTTCCAAACAAAAAAAAACTTCTTGGACCCTTTTCAAAAGATAGTTTTGTTCCCCCCCCCCCCCTCCCCACCCTCCTCCAAACAGAAACTAACTCGATTTGAGTTCTTGCCTTTTTTTTTAACCACGGTCACCTTTTATTTTCGAAGCCTCGGGAAGGTTTACTGTTCCCGACGCCTGAAACAAAACAAAGATCCCAATAAGAACAGGAGGGGGAAAACTAAAAAAGGAATCAATTCGGATTGTGTTACTGTGTCTCTCGCGGAAGTTATGACAAATTACTTGTGAACGCTTTCTGGGGATTCTTTGCTTTCAGTTCATCGCCAAATGAATCAATGCAAATAATAAATGTCGGCAATGCTCTTGTCTCTGCCTCTGTCTCTGTATACAAACAGCTCAAAACACATTCTGGGGTTTTGGCTTTGAATCTGCCAGGTTTGATTTGCTCATTTGTCTTGCGTTTTATTTATTTTTTTGTCCATTCTTTTGATTTTTCTTTTCAGAAGGTTTATTTTTCAACCTTTTATAACCTTTCAAAAAATATTAACCAGTTAAAAACGAACGCGGATCTCTCAACGATTTAAAGAGATGGATTCGTTTTGATTTAATGACTCAACACTTCAAAATAAATGCGTCGCAATTAGGATCCGGATCCTAAACGTGTTTAACGTGAGATTTTGGAACACTTTCTGTCTCTCTGCAAAACTGCAGAAAGAAAATTTACCTCTATCTTCCCCTGTGGTAAAACTGAATGAATTTGGGAAGAATGACGGACCTGGGTCTCTGTAAGTTTTTGCAAGTGTTGTGCAGTTACATGTAACACTATCAGAAGCCGTTGGATCAAAAGAAAATTGGCAACGGGAGAATTGGGATGGTTGACATTTTTTTTGTCAAATCCAAATTTCAGCTTCCCCCCAGCTGATGTACTTTAAAAAACAAATTTTTGACCCAATCTGTGGATGGGTGTGATATTTATTCAAGTTATGCGGTGAAGATTTATCGCTTGGTTCGGGTTTTTTACTCTGCCCAGTGCGATGAAGCTTAGTTAATATCTCCTGTTCGTTTCCTCCCACCACCCCCCGGGCGCCCCCGAATGTCTTTTATATCCGACTTACGTGTTTGTCTTTTCCTTGCAAAAACAAAACTCACTTTTTTTCCTGTATCGGGTTGGAAACAATATTCCGCTTACAATTTGGGTCCGTCCGATCTTATTGAGAGAACGGCCAATATCGGGGTATTGGGGACATTATAGTCACAGGATAGCAAATGATAAAGGGGAAAGTGCCAGTTAGAAGTGAGGTGAAATGTAATATTATTAAATATATAAATACAAGCGACGTCAATAAATATCAGTCTATAAAGACGTCACCTTTTTTCTCTGTACATGTAGGCAGTGCGTATAATAACACTCAAAACCAGACAAGGAAACTTAGATCATCCACACTGCTCATTGCAGGCTTGGGGAGAGCAGATCTGATTTTAGCCATGCCTTTTCTTTCTCCTCTATCCACTGAAGAAAGCTTGAGTGACTTTTACCTAACGGATTATATATGCAGGCATTATACATGACCTTGCAATAGGGATGTGTACAATATGAAGCAGCATGCCGGAGTTTGTAATTTGCAACCAGCTATCATTTGGGAACGGCTAGTTGGTTGGATTAAAAGGGGGATTCTATTCCTCGCACTCTGGACAATCAGTGCTCCATTAGCAAATGTGTACTTTTTAGCCACACAAAATCAGGTTCCTGGATCTCAACAAATCAGCTCTCAGTTCCGATCCGAATCTAGCATTTTAGAAATATATATTATGTATATAGAAATTAAGCCTCAACACATTATTCCCGCAGGAAGCTCCCGAGAATTTCTTTGATTTTTGCACAATTATCCCCCGATGCATAACTGCCCACAGCCAGGGAGAGGTTAATTGTGAAATGAATCTTATTTATCATTTGTTAGCATGTTTTTTTCCACCTTGAAACGTTAAGATTTGCGGTTCGCGAAGATTCCGATTTGAAAAGCAAACTCGGGCAAGAAAGGAGAGAGAGAAACGACCACCATCCAAACCCGTCCCTAAACTCCCTCCTTATTTGTGAATGTCTCACAGCCTTTCCCTTTCCTTGTTGCGGATGATTTTGTTATAAAAAGAAATGCAAATAAAATTAAAAATGCGCATCATTTTCCCATTAGCAATTTGATTTACAAATACGCATGGCCAGTCAAAAAAAAAAGAAGTATGCGGCTTGATTTGTAGAATACTCACTATCAATATTATATGGACGATTGCAAAAAAAAATTAAATTCTGTTGTAACAAGGAGAGGAGCCGAGCTATTAGAAGCTCTGATTAATAACTAGCTGGATAATGTTCACAGCCTTTTCTGCCCGACTGCTTTTTGAATTAGAGACGGTTCCACACTCTCCACAATGCCCATCTTCTAGAAGAATGACTGACGGATATTGCCCCCCTCTCTCTCCTCCAATTTAATGATGTAAATATTCTAATTAGTAAATCACATTCGCTAAAGGCAAGACCATGAGATCCTTTCTCCCAACGGCGGCCAAGTTTGAGCATTGCACCTAGCTTGGATAATAGGGAAGGGGGTTTTTAAACAAAGGTATAAAAACTTGATAAAGTTCTTTCCTGGAGCTTTCGTCTCGGGAATCTTGGCTATTTTTCAATCTACTGGGACTTTAATTAGAAGCCCCGGGCTCCAATAAATACCCCTTTTTTAATCTCCCCCCCCCCCCTCATTAACTTCTCAGCACAGATTTTATGGTGTTGGGGAGGTTAACTTTGAACCAATTCTGTAACACACAAAAATAAAACACACCATCGCTCCGGGAGCCGCAGATAAATCGTGCGCGAACCAGCGGAACTAACAGGCGCAAAAATGTTGATAATTTATCCTTACGGATTGTTGCTATTTCGCACCAAAGCATTAATATTTAACTCCCCTCTTTCTTCAAGAAGGAGGGGGGGGGGGGGCGGGAGGAAAGGTTATAAATATCCCGCGGGTAGTTCAGGGCTAATGTGGGTATTAATTGCATAAAGATTTCATGCTAGCTGTAAGTAACAGTGTTGGATTGAGAAAGCTGAGTGCTGGCTGGAGTTGTCTGGGTGGGTGGGTGCTGTCTGTCTGTCTGGCTGGGTGAGTGGGTGCTGTCTGTCTGGCTGGGTAAGTGGGTGCTGTCTGTCTGGCTGGGTGAGTGGGTGCTGTCTGTCTGGCTGGGTGAGTGGGTGCTGTCTGTCTGGCTGGCTGGCTGGGTGAGTGGGTGCTGTCTGTGTGGGTGAGTGGGTGCTGTATGTCTGGCTGGCTGGGTGAGTGGGTGCTGTCTGTGTCTGGGTGAGTGGGTGCTGTATGTCTGGCTGGCTGGCTGGGTACTAGCTGGCTTGGTGAGTGGGTGGGCGCTGTCTGGGTTAGTGGGTGGTGTCTGGGTTAGTGGGTGGGTGAGTGGCTGGGTGGGTTGGTTGGTGCTGGCTGGGTGAGTGAGTTAGTGGCTGGGTGAGTGGGTGGTATCCGGGTTAGTGGGTGCTGTTTGAGTGAGTGAGTGGGCTAGTGGCTGGGTGAGTGAGTGGGTGCTGTCTGGGTGAGTGGGTGCTATTTGGCTGGGTAAGTGGGTGGTGTTTGGGTTAGTGGATGCTGTTTGGCTGGGTGAGTGGGTGTTGTTTGGCTGGATGAGTGGGTGTTGTTTGGCTGGATGAGTGGGTGCTGTTGGCTGGGTGAGTGGGTGCTGTCTGGGTGAGTGGGTGCTGTCTGGGTGAGTGGATGCTATTTGGCTGGGTGAGTGGGTGCTGCCTGGGTGAGTGGGTGCTGTCTGAGTGGGTGAGTGCTGTTTGAATGGGTGAGTGGGTGCTAGCTGGGTGACTGGGTGCTGTCCAGGTGAGTGGGTGCTGTTTGGCTGGCTGGCTGAATGGCTGGCTGGGTGAATGGCTGGGTACTGTCTGTCTGGCTGGGTACAGTCTGTCTGGCTCGGTGCTGGCTGGCTGGGTACTGTCTGTCTGGCTGGGTGCTGGCTGGCTGGGTGAATGGCTGGGTACTGTCTGTCTGGATGGGTACTGTCTGGCTGGGTGCTGGCTGGCTGGCTGCTGGCTGGCTGGGCGAATGGCTGGCTGGGTGAATGGCTGGCTGGGTGCTGGCTGGCTGGGTGAATGGCTGGGTGCTGTCTGTCTGGCTGGGTGCTGTCTGTCTGGCTGGGTGCTGGCTGGCTGGGTGAATGGCTGGGTGCTGTCTGTCTGGCTGGGTGCTGGCTGGCTGGGTGAATGGCTGGGTGCTGTCTGTCTGGGTGGGTGCTGGCTGGGTGGATATCAGACAGACCGTGGCTGATGGTCAGAAAGGATGGAGCGACATCCGAGCGCCCCCAACAGGCTGAAACTGAGCGGCGGCCCCAACACGTGGGGGGCGAGTCCGAGACAAGAGCAACCCCCCCTTCTTGCAGAATGTTTGTAATCAGGACAGCTTTAATCATCAATTATGTACACACACACACACTGGAATATGTACACAAGCGGGGAGGACAATGCAGCCTCCAATCTGATCATATTACTAAGAAGCCTATCCCCGCAGCTATGTTTCTGCTTAAACAACCCCCAGCATTCGGCTCTGCAATTGCTAAATATTTATTTTTTTACACGCGGCGGAAAATTAGAATGCGGCTCATCAAATGTGCAGTTTTTTTTATTCCTGTAAGCAATAAAACCGAAAGGAAACAAGGCTTGGGAAAGAAAGGGGATGCAACGTGTTCTATTTACCGTAAACGCCAGCAAAGATTTCTTGCTGCTTCTGAGAAGGAGGAAAAGGCAAAAGGAAAGTTAGTGGCACCGTGCAGAGGAAAGTTAATATTCTGGAAGATTGCAGCAGGCAGTCTCCTGGGGGTGGCCTGTTTACCTGCAGTTAATTCAAACACAATTCACCAATAACAAATCCAACCTGACACAACCCTGAGACTTCTTAATATCTGGAAGGTGGTGTGTTTTAGGGGAGGGGGAGATGATGGGTTCTCAGACTCACTTAAATTTTAAAACTTAACAAGAGTGGATTCCAGGTTCCATCTGACACTCGGAGGCAAATGAATGGTCAGATCACACGTTAAGTTAAATTCAATTAAAAAACACAAAAGGACCCACCCAATTCTATTGATAAGCAGAAAGTGAAAGCAGGGCGTCAGCCCCTTTTCTGATATAATGGCGAGCAATGTGTGAACATTATGCAAATATCCTGGGTATTATCAGAATTCTATCGTTTAAATATTAAGCCAAGCCCTTCACTTGCGTTGTGATCATTTAACACCATCTTCGCTCAGATTAAGGCTGAACGACTCACAATGCTGTCCATACCCGTCTTTAAAAAAACAGCCAGTAAATTCTTTTGTTATCGTTTACGCAGTAACTGTAGAGGCTTGTCGGGGAATACAGTATTCGGGAAATAATCCACATTAAGTAGAATGCAAGAAGTAACGAGATAGCAAGAGATTTGAACAGCAAACGTGTTGCATTTATTTGTTTGCGCCGAGCCGGCCTCTCACCCTCCACCCCCTCCCCCCCTGAAAATAAATAAGCATTATTAAACACCGTTCTGTAAAATGTTATGGCCAACCTTTTAAACTTTGATCCCCGAAATGTTTTGCCAAGATCAAACTTAAATCATTCACTTGCGCCGAGACGGTGGGAGCTCCTTACAATCGAATCTTGTGTCAGAATTGTTTGAAAATTATTAACCCATCAGTCACACATCAGATGAGAGTGAATCTGGAGCAAAAACAAAGGGGATGTTACTCAAATCACAAATGCTAAACCGACGAAAGAATTAAACATGGGGCGGGGGGGGGGGGGGGAGTAAAAAGGAAGAAATGATTTCAGAGAATTGATTATACCAGACTTTGAAGAATTGAAATTATGAGGGGAGAATGGTTTGAGGAGGGGGGGGGGGGGGGGAGGCGAAGGTAAGTGTGATATTTAAAATCTTACTACAATGCTGATCGTATCATTGGGAAGAAAGTTGATTAAAATGTTGTAGGTTATTTGAGATACTGCAATTACCAAAAAGGATAAGCCAAAACCTTTCAGTGGCAAATGTAATTCAGAGTAACTAGACTACTTGCTTTGCATATCTGAATTCCACAGAGTCATTTTTGATCTGTTTGAGGTTTAGCCTGTGTAAGCAGTTTACAAAGTTGGAGCTAACACATAAACTAGGCAAAGAGAAATTTAAACAGAGCACTGGAAACCTTGTTGGCGCCTTGAGGAAAGGACAAATCTACCTGACTGCTTACCTATCCAGACATGAGCCCTAAACAGCACAGGAGATCAGAATATTTCATTCACAAAATAAAAAAGACACTTCAATGGTGAAAATAAACCTGTGTGATTCAGAAGCAATGATGAGCCATTAAGCAATGGCTCAGATGTTTCAATGTCAATGACACTTCACAAGAAAATCTCAAAGATGTTTTACAAGGATTGAGTAGCAATGTTAAGTACCATACCCTCCGCCACAACAGCAAGAGATATTAATTAATACACTGGAAATAGTTGAGAGAAAGCAGAGTTTTAAAGGGAAGCCACCATTGGCAACGAAGAGGCCCAATTAGCTGCCGGAAGCATTGGTGCTGAAAAGCAATAGCTGGTGACAGGAACTTTTTAAAGCTTCAGAGATGCAGCTGACAGCAATATATACTTTTCTAATAACAGTTAGTGGTAGAGGATAGCTTACCATTCATGAAAAGCAACGCTGTCCATAGCTCCATTAATTTTGGTATTACAGTAAGTTAATCTTAAATGACTATGTCATAAGGATATATGAGAACTGACTAGAAATTGGAAAAAAAGGCACGAAAGTACTGAATGCATTTATAAGGAATGTCAGCTAAACGAACACTGTGCTCAATACTTTCATTCTGCCTTGTTTATGATCCAAATTATAAACAGCTCTGGAGCACGTTTGAGTGGACAATTACATTTTCAATTGCCATTGGACATACAAAAGATAAAATTCAGAAATATTTAATTGAAAACCTTAATTAATTTGCCATTGCCTGTATATTGATATATTGTGCAAAGGTCCATCAAGCAATGTTCCTTAGGGAAAAATAATGCACTCATTTCTTTTTAGTCTTGAGGATATATTTACTCAAATTTTGACAGTAACTTCATTGCAGTGTTAATGTAAGCCTACTTGCGACTCTAATAAATAAACTTTTAACTTTTAACTTTACTCTCCCACATATTGACCATTTTGCATCAATGCCACTCCCTTCCAACTGGAAGGAGAGATGTCATAGAGCTACCATGGCTGCCAGGTTAGTCCATTGGCAGCCGACAGGAATTCAGTGGGATAAGATTTAGAATGCTGTTCCTTTCCTATCATCCTTGTTCCAACAGTAAATGGAACCCTTTCCTTTGTGTACCTCCTACAATCTTGCGTTAAAAAAAGTAAAGTGTGAAAAGGCAAGAGTTGGCAATACAGAACCTACCCCATTTGTTCCATCTCTTGAACCACCCAAGCCCAATCACTGGCTCCTGGGGAGGGAAAGTGAAACCCCAGAGAAACCTCGTCTGGACATCAGGCAGAAGACTGACCAAAGTCACTTCCTGAGGTGAGAAACTGTGAGTGACAGGCTGGCTGTGATTTGAACTTTTGACTTTCTGTTTGGGAGTAAAAAGTCCAACAGCTTGAACAACTGGCCAGTGATTTGCTCACATAAGCCACCTATTGAACCATGGTGAGGGAAGGATTGATAAACAAGCGGGAGAAAGAAAGAAACACAAACAGAATGATTTATCAAAATTCTGGATACCTTTACATATTTTTTGTTGCAGAGTACTACTTCCAAAACATCTGCCTTTGATACTCATTTCACAATAAATGTTGAAAAGTTAACCCGTTTAGTTAAAATGAAAGTCTGTACGACTCTCATTGATGGATATTCCTCCCCCAGAATTTGATTTTCATTTTCCTAACTCTTATACTTAATTTCATCTCAAAAATGCTGTGTTCACTTTGAGCACTGTGCTTGTAGAGGCATGGAAGGGGTGGCAGGGGGGTGGGGGGTGGCGTTGCAGAAGATGTAAGCAAGAATGTTGAAAAACCAGCTCAGGCCTTACCTTTTCACTCAAGGTCACCTGCCAATCTGCAAATGACCTTTGGTTTCGTAAATATAATCCAGTTTGATCCATGCCGAACATTCCTTGCCCACTGCAACTTAATCTGGTCACTACAGAGCTGGCTGGTATTCAGGAAGTACGGGTATGTTTCCCTGCTCTATTTTCTCGCTAAGATCACTGTCATCACTTCAGAGTCACTCATCACTTTGCTGTGTGCCTGCTCTTCCCTCTTTGATCCAGCTCTTCTTGTCATCTGAACGCAAGTATAATTAATAATACTGCAAATACCACTTAATACCTCCTCCCCAAAAACATCATTAAATATGATTTTAACAAAATTATTTACAATTATCTGCTCATTCAAATCCCTTTGTGGGAAGGTGCTGAGCAATTTCTTTTTTAGATTTATATTTGTCTGGATTAGTCCTACAACTGTATTAAAGCTTTATTACATAATTAGAATCTATACTTGGGTTTAACCAATGCTTAAAACAAATAAATATATAATGTTCGCACAATGGAAATTGGAATCTCTTTTAAAAAAATCCTGTTCTCAGTTAAGTTTCCATAAGGCTTCACTTTAGCAACATTTCATTAGCACACATCTGACCATTAGCGTGCTGACCCAGCCTCCATTTCCACGGTCAGACTAATTTACATTCTCTCGGCATCAATAATGGTTCTTATTGGAGCTTTCCTTATAGCAGGAATCTCAGCGTAACCTTTTTTAAACATATATATGCCAATTCATACACTCACAACAAATATAAGGAATAAAAACCCCAATGGGAAAAGTGACACAACTATGGTTAACTGGATAATTTATTAGATTAAAGGAAGATAATTCTAATGCTGCCAAAAATAGTAGGAAACCTAAGAATTGAGAGGATTTTAGAATTCAGCAAAGGACAACCAAAGACTGATAAAGAAGGAGGAAGCAGAGTATGAGGTTAAATCAGCAAGAGACATAAAAACAGATCAAAAACCAACAAATCCACAGGACCTGATGGCCGTAACCGGGCACCTTAAAAAAGGTAAGTGGATGGATTTGTTTTGATCTTTGAGAATTTCCAAGATTTGAGAACAGTTCCTATGGATTGGGAGGAAATATAACATAACCCCACTATTGAAGAAAGGAACGAGAAAGAACACAGCAATCTATAGGCTCATTAGCCTAACATCAGCAATCGGAAAAATGTTAGAATCTATTGTCAGGGATGTGTAAGAGGACATTTAGAAAATCATAATATGATTGGGCAAAGTCAATATGGGCAAAGTCAATATGGATTTATGAAGGAAAGACCTGATAGAATTTTTGAGTTTGAAATAAGTAAGGATTGCACTGAGTAGAAATTGAGTAGACCAAAGATTCTCCAAAATGTCGAACAATGAGGAATGATCTCATTGAAGCAGATAACATTCTCAACTTAGCTAAACCTTTGTTTCCTGCATCCTAACTCGCACCAAATCCTGTTCAGCCATCACCTTTAGGCATATTGATCTACATTCATAGAATCATTAAATCCCTCCAGTGCACAAAAAGGCCATTGGGCCCATCAAGCCTGCACCGACCACAATCCCACTCAAGCCCTATCCCTTTAATCCCACGTATTTACTCAGTTAGTCTCCCTGACACTAAGGGACAATTAAGCATGACCAATCAACCTAACCGACACATCTTTGGACTGTGGGAGGAAACCAGAGCACTCGGAGGAAACTCACACAGACACGGAGAGAACTCCACACAGGCAATGACCCAAGGCCAGAATTGAACCTGGGTCCCCAGCGCTGTGAGGCAGCAGTGCTAACCACTGTGCCGCCGTGTCGCATTGTTCGAGCAATGTCTCCATTTTAAATTTTGTATCCTTGTTTTCACATCCCTCCATGTCCTCACTCCCCTCTATCTCTATCCCTAATCTCCTCCAGTCTTATAACCTTCTGATTTCTCTGTACTCCAACTCTCCAATTCTGGCGTTTTGTGCATTCTCTATTTCAATCTCTCCAATGTTAACGACTCTGATTTCACCTGCTTGGGCCTTAAATTCTGGAACTCCTCCCTAAAGTATCTGCATCTCTCCTCTCAAACCTTTGATCAAGCTTTTAGCGATCTGCCCCATTATCCTCCTATGTAGCTCAGTGTCAAATTTTGTTGGATAATGTTTGTTGCCTTGGGGCCGTTTTGCTACTTTAAAGGTTCTATATAAATACAAGATTGTTGTGTCAGGTCTGAACAGGCATTGGAAAGTTTCCTCCTCACCTCCCATGGACCTCAAATTTTCGAGGGCCCTTGGTGCCACACTTGGTCAAATGCTGTCTTGATCTTAAAGGCTGTTACTCACCCCTCTCTTCCATCTTGTTGTTTTGTCAATTTATTCACTAAGGCCGTACATTAATCTGGGGCTAAACAATCCTGAACTATGTATCAGCAAGCAGGTTAACTGGTGAACAAGCATCACTTGATGCTGTGTCAATCATGATAGTATTGTCATCTGAGCCTCAAGATCATGGGTTCAAGTCCCTTTCCAGACCTTATGTACAAAAATCAAGCTTGATGCTGCAGAGCGGTACTGAGGGAGTGCTACACTGTTGGAGGTGCCACCTTTGAAATAAGACATTAAAGCAATGCCCTATCTGCCTCTTAGGAGGACACCATTGCAAAGAGCAGGCTAGTTATTCTCCGAGTCCTGGTCATTTCTACCCCTCAGCAACATACAAAAAAAAACAAGATTATCTGATCATTATCACATTGTTGTTTATGGGAGCTTGCTGTGCACAAACTGGCAGCGTTTTCTACTTTACAATATTGACTACATTTCAAAATGTACTTTATTGGCTGCAAAGTGCTTTGGGGTATCCATTGGTTAGGAAAGATGTTATATAAATGCCAGTCTTTCTTAATGGCACTATTGGTGGTTTCTTCCATTATTTCAGTTATAACAGTAACTGGACAGAAAGTGGATATGCAGCAGTTCACATACACTTGTCACTGGAGAATCGTAGAGAAGTGCATAACTGGGAGAGAGAAGACACCTGTCTCACACTGTCACCAAGGAGCACAGAACAGATCACATTTAGGGAAATAAGGCCTCTTTGCACTGAAGTTGTACTTTGTCCAGATGTTGGATGCTATAAAAGCCAGCAGCAGGCTTTGCATTGTCAGCAGCTCATTAAGAGCTGCGTGTGGATGAAGACACATTCAGAAGGATATAATCGAATATAGAGGATTCTTCCTGCAGTGTGTCGATAGGTACTTCGAATGTCAGTACCTCAATGAGACCATGATGAAATGTTCCACCTATTGGCAAATATACTCCAGCATCTTCAACATCCTGCATCTCCTTGAGGTTATTCTTTGCTGTTCATGGTTTTCCTTCTCTGGCTGCCTCAAGTTGACACCTTGTTGGATGGCAATGTTGTGTAGCAGATTGTGATGAGGCAGGAAACTTTGGCTGGATGGTATAGCAAGAGGTTATCTGACCTGTTTAGGTCTTTACACATCTGTACTGTGTTTGATAACAACTTAGGTTGCTGCATGTAGCACAGAAATAACCAAGCGTGATTTGCTATTGAGGTATGCAGCTGGAATTACAGAGGATAGGATGTGTCTCTTAGGAACCAAACACTCTTCTTTCTGGGTCAAGTAATGGTGGCATGATTGATTAGCTTAATACAAAGGCATTGGAATAGCTGTGTGGGCAGCACTCACTCACCTGTATGATCCTGTGCAGATGGTAACACATTATAGAGGAGTAATCCTTGCAGTCATGAATGAACAATAGAAGCACACAGGGCCATTTGGGTGCCATCAATAACTCCCTGGACCTTGTGTAACCTTGCTATTTGAAAAACTGCTGTCCCCCTCCTCATGCTGTGCCAGTTGTCTTCAGGGAATGTGAAATGCTACCTCTGGCAAACAATGCATCATTCACCAGCTGCATATTAACTGATGTCCCTTGTGGCAGCCTGGATTGAGCCATGGACATAACAAAATTAGCTTTGAAACGGATGTGAGAACCAGTCCTGGAGTCTGGTTGCCTCTCAGGTCATTAAAGAGGTGCATCTCTGTCACAGCTTCCCGGTGAACCTAAGCCCACACCTACAGAGTTCCTCAGCCAGGCAAGATCAACGGCACAGTGGCACAGTGGTAAGCACTGCTGCCTCACAGCGCCAGGAATCCAGGTTCGATTCCTGGCCTCAGGTCACTGTCTGTGTGGAGTTTGTGCATTCTCCCCGTGTCTGCGTGGGTTTCCTCCGGGTGCTCTCACAGTCCAAAGATGTATGGGTTCGGTTGATTGGCCAAGCTAAATTGCCCCTTATTGTCAGGGGGACTAGCTAGGGTAAATACATGCAGGTATGGGGATAGGGCCTGGGTGGGATTGTTGTTGGTGCAAGCTTGATGGACCAAATGGCCTCCTTCTGCACTGTAGGGATTCTATGATCAGTAAAAGCAAAACACTGTGGATACTGGAGATCAGAAACAATCCAAAGATGTGCGGGTTAGGTTGATTGGTCATGCAAAATTATTCCTTAGTGTCAGGGGGATTAGCAGGGTAAATAGGTGAGGTAACGTGGAGAGGGCTGGGTGGGATTGTTGTTGGTGCAGACTTGATGGGCCGAATGGCCTCCTTCTGGCACTGTAGGGATTCTATGATTCTATGAAAATCAAAATGCTGGAAAATACCAGCATATCTGGCAGCAACTGTGGAGGGAGAAGAACAGGGTGAAGATTTTGAGTCCAATATGATTCTTCCCCAGAGTTGAGGAGAGGTAGTCAGTTCTGAAGAAGAGTCATATGGACTTGAAACATTAGCTCTGTTTCTCTCTCCACAGATGCTGCCAGTCCTGGTGAGTTTTTCCAGCATTTTCTCCTTTTACCCCAGATACAAACACTTGTGCCTGTTTGGAGGGTTATGGTGTTTGGGGGAGGGGTGTGGTGGTGTTCGGGCTGGTTTGCTGTTTTGATGTACCTGATATTTTTATGTTCCTCCTGTACATAGGTTACAAAAAAAGAGAGATTCCGTAGCATCATCCATTGTCCTATTTTGTAGGTGTCATGCCCACTAACAAATTGTTAACTTAACATCCATCCCACAAGTACGTTTCAGGCCACAGAACTGAGCCATATAAATCACAGAATACCAAAAACCAATTGGACAGAAAAATATTCAACTGCTCTGTTAAATTCTAAAAAGGTACAAAATAGCAACTTTTGGATGACGAAATTAGGTTGATTTTGATGTGACTTGATTTGATTTAGTATTGTCACATGCATTAGTATTCAGTGAAAAGTATTGTTTCTGGCGTGCTATACAGACAAAGCATACTGTTCATAGAGAAGGAAACGAGAGAGTGCAGAATGTAGTGTTACAGTCATAGTAGGGTGTAGAGAAAGATCAACTTAATGTCAGGTAGGTCCATTCAAAAGTCTGATGGCAACAGGGAAGAAACTGTTCTTGAGTTGGTTGGTACGTGACCTCAGAATTTTGTATCTTTTTTGTGACAGAGGAAGGTAGAAGAAAGAATGCCCAGTATGCATGGGGTCCTTAATTATGCTGGCTGCTTTGCTGAGGCAACGGGAAGAGTCAACAGAGTCAATGGATGGGAGGCTGGTTTACGTGATGGATTGGGCTACACTCATGACCTTTTGTAGTTCCTTGCGGTCTTGGGCAGAGCAGAAGCCATACCAAGCTGTGATACAACCAGAAAGAATGCTTTCCATGGTGCATCTGTAAAAGTTGGTGAGTCATAGCTGACATGACATTGATAAACTTAAGTGTACTTCGCATGTAAAATTCATAAAACAGAACTCAAGACTCAATGACATCCCTTTCAGCCATTGGCATAATTTAATAAAATTCCTGCCTAATTCTGGTGGGAGGTTCCTGCATTTCACACAGAACCAGCCAAAAGCACATGAAGTAACACTGAGCTGTAGCAATGTCAATCCATATGTACGGCACACTAGTCATGATTGCAGTGTGCAAGGGAAATAGAATTTGGGACTGTTGTGTAAAACATATTGAGTCTCAACCAAGTACGAAACTATGGAACGATACCATTCAACCTAAGATAAAAGCAAAATACTGCAAGTGCTGGAATCTGAAACTAAAACAGAAAACACTGGAAAATCCCAGCAGGTCTGACAGCATCTGTGGGGAGGGAACAGAGCCAATGTTTCAAGTGTAGTTTCAGAGTCTGACAAAAGATCATTTAGAATTGAAACGTTGGCTCTATTCTCTTCCCATTCAACCTAATGTGTTTTCTCCTTCCAACAAGATATTTCAAACGGTAATTTATTCTCACTCAAATATTTAGTTTCTTTAAGGAGTTCTGATTAATTAATTCATGAACTACTTTTGATGAGTCCCGATTCCATATTCTCTTCAAAACATTTCTTCCAATTTCGACTCTTTTCCAGCGGTTACCAATTTCATGTTCATGTTTCTCAGTCTCCTCATCATTTCATAGAACATAGAACATAGAACAGTACAGCACAGTACAGGCCCTTCGGCCCTCGATGTGGTGCCGAGCTTTGTCCGAAACCAAGATCAAGCTATCCCACTCCCTATCATTCTGGTGTGCTCCATGTGCCTATCCAATAACCGCTTGAAAGTTCCTAAAGTGTCCGACTCCACTATCACAACAGGCAGTCCATTCCACACCCCAACCACTCTCTGAGTAAAGAACCTACCTCGGACATCCCTCCTATATCTCCCACCATGAACCTTATAGTTATGCCCCTTAGTAACAGCTACATCCACCCGAAGAAATAGTCTCTGAACGTCCACTCTATCTATCCCCCTCATCATCTTATAAACCTCTATTAAGTCGCCTCTCATCCTCCTCTGCTCTAAAGAGAAAAGCCCTAGCTCCCTCAACCTTTCCTCATAAGACGTACCCTCCAAACCAGGCAGCATCCTGGTAAATCTCCAACAATCTGCTTTTATCTGCATTACACATTTCCTTCAGCACTATATGAAGATCTGCATCACAAACCCTCACTAATATTTTCATCTGTAGGAACAAGTTTGATTCTGTCAGCTCCCAGGGTTCAGAATCCTCAAAATTCCCTGTTGTTCGGCTGTGAACATTCTCAAAAGTATCTGTGTTCCTTTGAAGGCAGGTTAGCAAGCGCAGCAATAGAGCATCAGAAAAAGTTGCCTTGGGTTTAATTCACAGGGTTCGCAGTCAGTGTTGTTTCAGGTCAACAATGACTTAAGTGCCAAGTGAATTATAGAGAGGAAAAATCTGCCAGAGTTTCTGCCCATGCTGGAGGATGGATGCCAGCTGGAAAACTGCAGTGGGTTTGACTGTGATTACCTTGTATTTGACTAAGTTGGGACTGAATTAAAAATGCTATATGAGTGCAAGTTCTGTAGTGATTGCAAACCATAGAATCCCTACTGTGTAGAAGGAGGCCGTTTGGCCCATCACATCTGCACAGACCCTCTGAATGAGCATCTTACCCAGGCCCAACCCCCGCCCTATCCCCATAACCCCACACATTTAGCATGGCCAATCCACCTAACCTGCACATCTTTGGACACTAAGGAACAATTTAGCATGGCCAATCCACCTAACCTGCACATCTTTGGACACTAAGGAACAATTTAGCATGGCCAATCCACCTAACCTACACATCTTTGGACACTAAGGAACAATTTAGCATGGCCAATCCACCTAACCTACACATCTTTGGACACTAAGGAACAATTTAGCATGGCCAATCCACCTAACCTACACATCTTTGGACACTAAGGAACAATTTAGCATGGCCAATCCACCTAACCTATACATCTTTGGGCACTATGGGACAATTTAGCCGGGCCAATCCACTTAACCTGCACATCTTTGGAGTGTGGGAGGAAACCAGAGCACCTGGAAGAAACCCACGTAGACACAAGGAGAATGTGCAAATTCCACACAGTCACCCAAGGCCGCTATTGAACCCGGGTCTCTAGCGCTGTGAGACAGCAACGCTAACCACTGTGCCACCGTGCCATCCGAAAAGGCGGATGTATGAGTAATTGCCATTCGGATAAAGTACTGTGGATTACCTGGTGCCATAGAACAATAACCACAGTAAATAAACACTGAAGACACAGGGGAAGGGAAACAAGTACAAGCTGACTGACTGACTGATGGAGGAATTCACAGTTTAGCGTGACTTGTCTTGATTTGTGATTAATTTAAATATCATATTGGAGTGTAGATATTACAGAGAAAGAGGTGCTGGAAGTCCTAAAGCGCATCAAGGTAGATAAATCTGCGGGACCTGATGAGGTATATCCCAGGACGTTGTGGGAGGCTAGGGAGGAAATTGCGGGTCCCCTAGCCGAGATATTTGAATCATCGATAGTCACGGGTGAGGTGCCTGAAGATTGGAGAGTGGCAAATGTTGTGCCTTTGTTTGAAAAGGGCTGCAGGGAAAAGCCTGGGAACTACAGACTAGTGAGCCTCACATCTGTGGTGGGTAAATTGTTAGAAGGCATTTTGAGAAACAGGATCTACAGGCATTTAGAGATGCAAGGACTGATTAGGGACAGTCAGCATGGCTTTGTGAGTGGAAAATCATGTCTCACAAATTTAATTGAGTTTTTTGAACGGGTAACCAAGAAGGTAGATGAGGGCAGTGCAGTTGATGTTGTCTACATGGACTTTAGCAAGGCCTTTGACAAGGTACCGCATGGCAGGTTGTTGCATAAAGTTAAATCTCACGGGATCCAGGGTGAGGTATCTAAATTGACAGAAGCTAGAGGGTGGTTGCAGAGGGTTGTTTTTCAAACTGGAGGCCTGTGACCAGCGGTGTGCCTCAGGGATCAGTGCTGGGCCCACTGTTATTTGTCATTTATATTAATGATTTGGATGAGAATATAGGGGGCATCATTAGTAAGTTTGCAGATGACACTAAGATTGGTGGCATGGTGGACAGTGAGGAAGGTTATCTCTAATTGCAGTGGGATCTTGATCAATTGGGCCAGTGGGCTGACGAATGGTAGATGGAGTTTAATTTAGACAAATGCGAGGTGATGCATTTTGGTAGATTGAACCAGGGCAGGACTTATTCAGTTAATGGTAGGGCGTTGGGGAGAGTTACAGAACAAAGAGATCTATGGGTACATGTTCATAGCTCCTTGAAAGTGGAGTCACAGATGGACAGAGTGGTGAAGAAGGCATTCGGCATGCTTAGTTTCATCGGTCAGAACATTGAATACAGGAGTGAGAGCTGAAGGGCTTTATCTCAAAACGGGCTTCTGCGAGAACAGGCAGAGGCGAGAGTAGATTTTTTCTTTTTCAGAAAGTTTATTCCTGTTTTTCCCCAGCGTAAAAAAAAATGCCAGGCAAGATGTTTGAATGCTCCTCTTGCAGGATGTGGGAGATCAGGGAGACCGCCGGTATCCCTGACGACAGCACCTGCAAAAGATGCATTCAGCTGCAGCTGCTAGCAAAGCGTGTTAGGGAACTGGAGAAGGAGCTTGATGACCTCCATCTAATTCGGGAGAATGAGAAGTATATAGACAGTAGCTTTAGGGAGGTAGTTACACCTAAGCAGCAGAGCACAGGAAATTGGGTTACTGTAAGGAGAGGAAATGGCAGTGTGAAAGGACAGGCAGAGCAGGGTTCCCCTGTGGCCATACCCCTCCACAACAGGTATACTGAATTGGATACTGTTGTGGGAGATGCTTTACCTGAGACAAGCTGCGACAGCCGGAACTCTGATACTGAGTCTGGTTCTACAGCGCAAAAGGGTGGGATGAAGAAGAGGAGAGCAGTAGTGATAGGGGGCTCAATGGTCAGAGGTACGGACAGGAGGTTCTGTGGTCGGGACAGAGACTCCCGCATGGTTTGTTGCCTCCCAGGTGCCAAGGTCAGCGATGTCTCTGATCGCGTGCACAGCATTCTAAAGTGGGAAAGTGATCAGCCAGATGTCGTGGTACACATCGGTACAAATGACGTGGGAAGGAAGAGTGAGGAGGTCCTAAAGAGTGAGTACAAAGAGCTTGGAAGGAAGATAAAAAGCAGGACCCCGAGGGTAGTAATCTCAGGATTACTACCTGAGCCACATGCCAGTGAGGGCAGGAGTAGGATGCTTGGGCGGATGAACACGTGGCTGAGGAACTGGTGCAGGGGGCAGGGTTTCCAATTCTTGGATCATTGGGACGTTTTCTGGGGCAGGTGGGACCTGTACAAGAGAGACGGGTTACACCTAAACTACAAGGGGACCAATATACTTGCAGGGAGATTTGCTAGTGTTATTGGGGAGCGTTTAAACTAGATTTGCAGGGGGATGGGAACCAGAGTGCCAGAGCAGATAGGGGAGCAGGGGTAAAAAGACAGGTTAGTTCAAGCAAAATCACAAATGGAAGGGTAGAGTGTGGTGGAAATAATCTTTTGAGGTGTGTCTATTTCAATGCCAGGAGTATTGTGGGGAAGGCAGATGAGCTGAATGCGTGGATAGACACATGGAAATATGACATTATAGCCATTAGTGAAACTTGGCTACAGGAGGGGCAGGACTGGCAGCTCAATGTTCCAGTGTTCCAATGTTTCAGGCGGGATAGAGGCAGAGGGATAAAAGGTGGGGGGGTGGCATTGTTGGTCAGGGAAAATGTTACAGCGGTACTCAGGCAGGATAAATTAGGGAGCTTGTCTACAGAGGCCCTATGGGTGGAGCTGAGAAACAGGAAAGGTATGACCACATTAATGGGGTTGTATTATAGACCACCCAATAGTCAGCAAGAATTGGAGGAGCAAATCAGCAGAGAGATAGCTGACAACTGCAAGAAACACAAAGTTGTGATAGTAGGGGATTTTAATTTTCCACATATAGATTGGGACTCACATACTGTTAAAGGTTTAGACGGGGTAGAGTTTGTAAAATGTGTTCAGGAGAATTTTCTACATCAGTATATAGAGGTGCCAACTAGAGAGGATGCGATATTGGATCTCCTATTTGGAAATGAGTTAGGGCAGGTGATGGATGTGAGTGTGAGGGAACACTTTGGATCCAGTGATCATAATGCCATTAGTTTCAACCTGATCATGGATAAGGATAGATCTGGTCCTCAGGTTGAAGTTCTGAACTGGAAAAAGGCCAAATTTGATGAAATGAGAAGGGATCTGGGAAGTGTGGATTGGCACAGGCTGTTCTCTGGTAAGGATGTAAATGGAAATTGGGAGGCCTTCAAAGGAGAAATTTTGAGAGTGCAGAGTTTGTATGTTCCTGTCAGGATTAAAGGCAAAGTAAATAGGAATAAGGAACCTTGGTTCTCGAGGGAGATTGTAACACTGATTAAGAGGAAGAGAGAGTTGTATGAAATGTACAGACAGCAAGGAACAGATCAGATGCTCGAGGAGTATAAAAAGTGCAAGAAGCTACTTAAGAGGGAAATCAGGAGGGCTAAAAGAGGACATGAGGTTGCTTTGGCAGACAGAGTGAAGGAAAATCCAAAGAGCTTCTATATGTATGTTAGGAGCAAAAGGATAGTGAGGGATAAAATTGGTCCTCTTGAAGACCAGAGTGGTAGACTGTGTATGGAACCAAAAGAGATGGGGGAGATACTAAATGGTTTTTTTGCATCCGTATTTACTGAGGAAACGGGCATGGAGTCTACGGAAATAGGGCAAACAGGTAGGGAGGTCATGGAACCTTTACAGATTAAAGGGGAGGAGGTGCTCACTGTCTTGAGGCAAATCAGAGTGGATAAATCCCCAAGACCGGACAGGGTATTCCCACGGACCTTGAGGGAAGCTAGTGTTGAACCTGCAGGGGCCCTGGAAGACATATTTAAAATGTCAGTATTCATGGGGGAGGTGCCGGATGATTGGAGGGTGGCTCATGTTGTTCTGTTGTTTAAAAAAGGTTCCAAAAGAAATCCGGGAAATTATAGGCCAGTAAGTTTGACGTCGGTGGTGGGCAAGTTATTGGAAGGTGTGATAAGGGATAGGATCTACAAATATTTGGATAGACAGGGACTTATTAGGGAGAGTCAACATGGCTTTGTGCGTGGTAGGTCATGTTTGACCAATCTATTAGAGTTTTTCGAGGAGGATACCAGGAAAGTGGATGAAGGGAAGGTGGTGGATGTTGTCTACCTGGATTTCAGCAAGGCCTTTGACAAGGTCCCTCATGGGAGGTTAGTTAGGAAGGTTCAGTCGCTAGGTATACATGGGGAGGCAGTAAATTGGATTAGACACTGGCTCAATGGAAGAAGCCAGAGAGTGGTTGTGGAGGATTGCTTCTCTGAGTGGAGGCCTGTGACTAGTGGTGTGCCGCAGGGATCGGTGTTGGGTCCATTGTTGTTTGTCATCTATATCAATGATCTGGATGATAATGTGGTAAATTGGATCAGCAAGTTTGCTGATGATACAAAGATTGGAGGTGTAGTGGACAGTGAGGAAGGTTTTCAAAGCTTGCAGAGGGATTTGGACCAACTAGAAAAATGGGCTGAAAAATGGCAAATGGAATTTAATGCAGACAAGTGTGAGATATTGCACATTGGAAGGACAAACCAAAGTAGAACGTACAGGGTAAATGGTAGGACTCTGAAGAGTGCAGTTGAACAGAGGGATCTGGGAATACAGGTACAGAATTCCCTAAAAGTGACGTCACAGGTGGATAGGGTCGTAAAGAGTGCCTTTGGTACATTGGCCTTTATAAATCGGAGTATCGAGTATAAAAGTTGGAGTGTTATGGTAAGGTTATATAACAGTAAGAAGTCTCACCATGGTATTTGCTACCAAATAAACCTGTTGGACTTCAACCTGGTGTTGTGAGATTTCTTACTGTGCTTACCCCAGTCCAACGCCGGCATCTCCACATCAAGGTTATATAAGGCATTGGTGAGGCCGAATTTGGAGTATTGTGTACAGTTTTGGTCACCTAGTTACAGGAAGGATGTAAATAAGGTTGAAAGAGTGCAGAGAAGGTTCACAAGGATGTTGCCGGGACTTGAGAAGCTGAGTTACAGAGAGAGATTGAATAGGTTGGGACTTTATTCCCTGGAGCGTAGAAGATTGAGGGGAGATTTGATAGAGGTGTATAAGATTTTGATGGGTATAGATAGAGTGAATGCAAGCAGGCTTTTTCCGCTGAGGCTAGGGGAGGAAAAAACCAGAGGGCATGGGTTAAGGGTGAAAGGAGAAAAGTTTAATGGGAATATTAGGGGGGGCTTCTTCACGCAGAGAGTGGTGGGAGTGTGGAATGAGCTGCCGGATAAAGTGGTAAATGCGGGGTCACTTTTAACATTTAAGAGAAACTTGGACGGGTTCATGGATGAGAGGGGTGTGGAGGGATATGGTCCAAGTGCAGGTCAGTGAGACTAGGCATAAAATGGTTTGGCACAGACAAGAAGGGCCAAAAGGCCTGTTTCTGAGCTGTAATTTTCTATGGTCCTATGGTTCTTTCTAGGAGTTGGGACGTCTTGTTGAAGTTGTACAAGACATTGGTAAGGCCACACTTGGAGTACTGTGTGCAATTCCGGTCATCCTATTATAGAAAGGATATTATTAAACAGAAAGAGTGCAGGAAAGATTTACTAGGATGCTACTGGGACTTGACGGTTTGAGTTATAAGGAGAGACTGAATAGACTGGGACTTTTCTCTCCGGAGCGTAGGAGGCTGAGGGGTGATCTTATAGAGGTCTATAAAATAATGAGGGGCATAGAAAAGGTAGATAGTCAATATCTTTTCCCAAAGGTAGGGGAGTCTAAAACTAGAGGGCATAGGTTTAAGGTGAGAGGGGAGAGATATAAAAGTGTCCAGAGGGGCAATTTTTTCACACACAGGGTGGTGAGTGACCGGAACAAGCTGCCAGAGTTAGTAGTAGAGGCGGGTAGAATTTTATCTTTTAAAAAGCATTTAGATAGTTACATGGGTACGATGGGTATAGAGGGATATGGGCCAAATGTGGGCAATTGGGATTAGCTTAGGGGTTTTAAAAAATATAACGGCGACATGGACAAGTGGGGCCGAAGGGCCTGTTTCCATGCTGTAAACCTCTATGACTATGACTCTATGAACCAAGGGTTGAGCATAGCGACAGATCAGTACAATATTCTCGTACCTTTGGGACATTTGAATCTACTCAAGACTAATAAAGTGCAAATATATTCTCTCTTCCAACCTTAATATGAGGATGAAACTTCCCTGATACACATCAGCAGCAAAGAAGTTTGGCAGCTGCCCACATGTGTTGGAACATGATGGTCATACTGGCAATGATTTTCTGATCACTGGAATCATTATGTTCCAGTGAATGGGCACTCCCTCATTTCCAGCGTATGCTCAAAGCTTAGGACCAGAAGGCAAAATGTTAAATTTCCCCAATACCAAGCGGGGATCCTCAAGGCACATTTTATTACTTATTGACAAAGGCTCTGTTCTGACATTTATACTTTGAGTGAAATAATTGCCTTTCCACCCCAACAATCACACTTAATTCTTATGAGTAAACACCAATCAGTTGCAGTTATCGTACCAATGTGCATTTATCAACATAACATTGAATATCACATCTAACCTGGAATAGCAATCTCACTCATATCCCCAGAACACCTCGAAAAATTCAACTAATGATTGTAACCTTTAACTTTAAAAAAAAATGGGGCAGCACAGTGGCAAAGTGGTTAGCACTGCTGCCTCACAGTGCCAGGGACCTGGGTTCGATTCATGGCTTGGATCACTGTCTGTGCGGAGTTTGCATGTTCTCCCTGTGTCTGCGTGGGTTTCCTCCGGGTGCTCCGGTTTCCTCCCACAGTCTGAAAGACGTGCTGGTTAAGTGCATTGACCAAGCTAAATTCTCCCCCAGTGTACCCGAACAGGCACCGGAGTGTGGTGACCAGGGGATTTTCACGGTAACTTCATTGCAGTGTTAATGTAAACCTACTTGTGACACTAATAAAGAAACTTTAACTTTTTATAAAGCTTTAATGGTCTATTGCTATCTGTTATTTTTCCATGACAGTTTCAATCCAACTCGCTGGCTTACACAATAAGAAGAGAAAATGATGGAAATATTCAGCAGATCAGGCAACACCTGTGGAGAGAGAAACAGAGTTAACGTTTCTGCTCAATGACTGGCCATCAGAACTGGGAAAAGTTAGAAATGCCTCAAACAAATGAAAAGGGGAGAGTAGTAAAAGAAAAAAAAACGAAGGTCTGTGATAGGGTGGAAGAGAGGAGATTAAATGACGAAGGAATGGACGGTGGGGCAGGTTCAAAGAGAGTGAGGCAAGTAAAGGAACAAAAGATGTGTCCAGAGGGGGTGTGAGTGACATAGTGAGGAACAGTTGCTGTCCAGGAGTAAGAGAAAACCAGAGTAAGGCCGGAACCAACAAAGAGATATTAAAATGGGGACAAAAGTTTAAAAGTTTATTTATTAGTGTCACAAGTAGGCTTACATTAACCCCGCAATGAAGTTACTGTGAAGATCCCCTAATTGCCACACTCCGGCACCTGTTCAGGTACACTGAGGGAGAATTTAGCACGGCCAATTCACCTAAACTGCACATCTTTCGGACTGTGGGAGGAAACCGGAGCACCCGGAGGAAACCCACCCAGACATGGGGAGAACGTGCAGACAGTGACCCAAGCCAGGAATTAACCCGGGCCCCTGGCGCTGTGAGGCAGCAGAGCTAAACACTGTGCCACTGTGCCACCGCGCCACCCCAGAGATTACAGTCTGAAATTGATGAGTCCGAAGTGCCCAATTGAAAGACAAGCTGCTGCTCCTCGTGCTTATGTTGAGTTTCATTGGTGGCACGGTGGCACAGTGGTTAGCTCTGCTGCCTCACAGCGCCAGGGATCCGGGTTCAATTCCAGCCTTGGGTGACTATGCAAACTTCACAAATTCTCCCTGTGTCTGCGTGTGCTTCCTCCGGGTGCTCTGCTTTCCTCTCACACTCCAAAGATGTGCAGGTTGCGTTGATTGGCCATGCTCAATTGCCCCTTAGTTCATAGAATCATAGAATCCCTACAGTGCAGAAGGAGGCCATTTGGCCCATTGGGTCTGCACCAACTCTCCGAAAGAGCATCTCACACAGGTCCACCACCCACCCCACTCTATCCCTGTAACGCCACACAATTTATCATGGCTAATCCAACTAACCTACACATATTTGGACATTAAGGGATAATTGACCGTGGCCAACCCACTTAACCTGCACATCTTTGGACTGTGGGAGGAAACCTTAGTGTCCAAAGATGGTTGAGTTAGGTGGATTAGCTATGGCAAATGCACAAGGTTACAGGGATAGGCCAGAGGGCAGACTAAGATGCTCTTTTGGAGGGTGGGTGCAGACAGAATGGGCCGAATGGTCTCATTCTGCACTATAGGGATTCTATGGTTTTATGCCATTTGTTTATCTTCTATAAGTGCTCCATGCAGAACTAGATGTAAAAAGCAGGGGAGGGGGACTAATTGAACAGTTTAATGGGCCAGATGGCCTCCTCTGTACCACATGATTCCATGATAATACATTTGAGGGTGTTTCGATATGAGTCAGCTTCAAAGATTTGTCCCTCCCTCTTGAAATAAAAGGATACTTTTAAAATTAACTGTGTTGAATAATTAAACCTATGTCACTAAATCTAGACACTGGTGCCATGATACAAAGGAACATTAGCACCAACCTGTATTTATAGAGAACCGTTAATGTATCAAATGTCCCAAGGCAGTTCACAGGTGTGGTACAAAGCAAACTTGACAGTGAGTCACACAGAGAGCTATCAGGGCACATGATGAAAGGTTTGGTCAAGAGGCATTTTTAATGTGTATTTTGGTGGAGGAAAGGGAGGTAGAGAGGAGGAGGGATTGAGGAAGTGGATTCCAGAGGTTAGGGCTGCAGTTAAATCTGGGATACTCAAGAGGCTGCAGTCAGATAAACTCAGACGATTATGGAGATGGAGGAGATTACAGAGATGGGGAGGGAGGAGGCCATGGTGGGATTTGAAAACAAGAATAAGAACTTTAAAATTGAGGCATAGTTTAGGAGATTATCTCAATACCGTGGCATGTAAATAGATCCCGTTTTATGTGTGTATTCATATGATTGATTGAGGATGCTGGCAAAATGTGTGTTGAGCAAAAGCAGTTATGCCCCTCGTAACTGCTATCTGTTGAACTTGACCCCAGCAAGTAAGATCAGAATGAGCTTCCGTAATGTGCAATGGGGTAGAGCAGGATGGATTTTGCCCGTATTTGTATTGGAGGTGATATATTACTTATTCTGGTGTTATGGGTTCTTATTTATGTGGCCTGATTAAAGGGGCTTTGATCTTTGGATGTTGGATTGATTCCTGCTCGGGTGCATTGCAATAGTTTTATGTCTTAAACTCTGCTTAAGCTTAAAAAAAAATTTCTGTGGGGGAGACTAGAATGAGGCAATATAGTTTAAAAGCAAGAGGTCTCCTTTGGAGGAGGAGAATTTCTTTCTCTCTGAGGGCCGGTAGTCTGTGGCACTCCCTTCCCAAGAGAGCAGGGGAGGTTGGGTCATTGAATTTACTCAGGGCAAGGCAGACAAGGGGAGTAAAGGGTTGAGGGGTGGAGACCATAATCAGATTAGCCTTCATCTAAACGAATGGCAGAGCAGGCTCGAAGGACAAAATGGCCTAATCCTGCTCCGAAGTCCAATGCTCCTATATCTTGTTGAAAGCCATTTTTATCATGTCCACAGAACAAAACTCACGATGAACATTGCTTATAAATTCTGATAAACAATTGAGGGTTTCTATGTCAACTGTATGCAGTAAATGGCAAGTTTCCTGTATCCTGATGCACAATTACTTTGAAGCATCCCTAATGATTAATATGCAGGGTTCTGCAGACAGTCCAGGGTCACATATGTCAAGTTAATCCTTAAAGTTGCCTGAAATGCCGACAAACCCTGAATAGGCGCTGTTAAGATTTTTTTTAAAATTAGGAAACAATTTCCAATATTTATTCACAAATCCCATTGCAGAGGCTATGAATTCTTAGTAGGCTAACACAACTAAAGTTTATTTGTTAGTGCCACAAGTAGGCTTACATCAACACAGCAATGAAGTTACTGTGAAAATCCCCCCGTCGCCATGCTCTGGCGCCTGTTCAGGTACACTGAGGGAGGATTTAGCATGGCCAATGCACCTAACCATTTCACACTGTGGGAGGAAACCGGAACACCCAGAGGAAACCCACACAGACACGGGGAGAATGTACAGACTCCGCACAGACAGCAACCCAAGCCAGGAAGTGAATCCGGGTCCCTGGTGCTGTGATGCAGCTTTGCTAATCACTGAACTACCGTGCCACCCCAACTGCTCTCTACGTCATGGCAACTGGTTAGAAATTTAGTGCTTTTCGTAAAAAATAGCGACTGAGCCATATTTTGCAGCTCAAGGTCCATTAGCCTGACCTTAATGATAAAAGCAACAACTTACATTGTAAAATTATGTCTTTAACCCAAAAAAAATTCCCTTGTGTTTTACAAATAGCCAAAATGGAATTGGACACCAAAGCTAGATTAGGAAAAATGAGCAACGCCCAGGGTGAAGAGGGGATACACGGGTAAAGACAATTGTTGCAAAAGGATGAGGTGAAGCCATGGAGAAATTTTCAGTTGCGGCCAAGCATTTTGAATTAACGTCCTTGGGGACGAGGAGCTGATGTGGGTCAGAAAGAATTGTGGGAAAATGGGATTAATGAGGGACAAAGCATTGGCAGTCAGAGTTTGGGCAAGTTGGAGTTGGAAGTTGGGGAGCTAGCAAGGAGATTATATCCTGAATAAGTGGACAGAAAGACTAACTATGTAGTGTTCTTCAACCTCCAAAGGTTCCTGACAATGCATGATTCTTTCACACATCAAGACCTGTACATATCAGAGGTAAGACTTGGAAACTGCTTGGTAATTGTCCAAAGAGAAGAAAGCTGAAAGGAGCGATGGAGGATCTGGGAATCCAGTTGCAGTGGGAGAGTGATGATGAGGGGGATGACTTTGAGGTCTTTGCTGGAAACCTCCTGGAATGGAATGGAATCACACTCCCAATACAATTTGATTGCATTCGTAGAGATACGATAATGGTTGTTAGAACATAAAGAAGCCTTAAAAATAAGACAGGGGAGCAATGAAGCTCATGATTGGTGTCAAAGGACTGTGGAACTTGATAGTTAGGCCTGTTCAAATTTGTAGAGAGACCTCTTCGAAGTTGTTTCTAGAGGTGTGAGAGGGGATGTGGGTGTCATTGACTGTGCAAACATTTATCGCCCATCCCCAGTTGTCCTTGAGAAGCTGGTGATGAGCCACTTTCTTGAACCGCTGCAATCCATGTCGTGTAGCTCCACCCACAGTGCTCTTAGGAAGGGAGTTCCAAGATCTTAACCCAGCGATAGCAAAGGAACGGCGATTATATTTCCAAGTCAGGATGGTGTGCGGCTTGGAGAGAAACTTGCAGCTGGTGGTCTGTCCCATGTGTCTCCTTGTCCATTTTGGTAGCCAGTTCAGTACATTGGAAGCTGCTGTTGAAGGAGCTTTGGAGGTGCTGCAGCCCATCTTGTAGATGGTACAAACTGCTGCCAATGCTTGCCAGAGACGGACGAGAGAGTGGATGTTGGATGGGATTCCGATCAAACAGGCTGTTTTGTTCTCAATGGTGTCAAACTTTATGTGTATTGTTGGAGCTGCACTCATCCAAGCAAGTGGAGAGTATTCCATCATACTCCTAATTTGTGCCTGTAGATGGTGGACAGATGTTGGGAGTCAGGAGTTGAGTTCTCACTGTAGAATTCCCAGTCTCTGAACTCCTCTTGTAGCCAATTGGTAGGTCCAATTCAGTTTCTGGTGAATGGTAACCCTCAGGATATTGATAGTGGGGGATTCAGTGTGGTAATGCCATTGAGTGTCATGGGGCAATGGTTAGATTCTCTCTTGTTGGAGGTGGTCATTGCCTGGCATTTATATGACCACCCTTGAATCATTTGCTGGAGGTATTTAAAACAGCTAAGGAATGGGACAGGGCAGGCAGAAAAATAAATATGTTTCCAGTGAGCTTTGGGTCAGGAATGAGGGGTAATAGATAGAAAATTAAAGATAAGAAATTTAGAATAGAGAGCGCGAGAACGTTTCACGAAACACACAAGGCTGTGAGACTGTGGATTGCACTGCCAGAGTTAGTGATCGAAGCAGAGACATAGGGCCCGATTTTACCATCGCATTGCGCCTGTTTTCGAGTGCGAAAAATTAGTAAAGTCGGGCATGAGGCAAGTGGTGCGATCCGCGCCTGCCTCCATGCTGTTTCCCCCTTTACCAAGACTCGAAAATGGCCGCGATCGGGACCGCGCCCGAAACAGACACGACGGCCAGTTAAATGCATTTGCATGCATTTAACCTGACTTAATGAGCCTCATGCCCAACCTTACCGGCACTTCCCCTTTTACCACCACGTTTATCCATCCAGAATTGGCGCAAAACAGACATGCCCCACAAAAGTCCGATTCGGGCCCTCCAGTTAGTGAGGAGGTAAGTGCTGAGTGTCCGACGGCTCTCTGTTTGAGATAGGTGGGGGAGGGGGGGGGGGGGAGTGAGGGGGGATCCGCTGCCACTAGCCTGTGATCAGTGAGGGGGAAGGCGGGTCCATTGCCACTCTGCCTGTGATCAGTGAGAGGAAAAGGGGGATCTGCTGCCACTGACCTGTGATCAGTGAGGGGGAAGGGGCGGGTCCACTGCCACTCTGCCTGAGATCAGTGAGAGGGATGGGAGGTCTGCTGCCACTCAGCCTGAGATCGCTGGGGGCGGGGGGTGGGTGGGGAGAGGGGGGAGGGGGTTGCGATCGGTCTAGGTGGCAGGGGGAAAGGGGTCAGTAATGTTGTGGGGATGGGGCAATGTCTGTGGAGGCCATGGGGAGGCATTATCCGGCCTGGGAGCGATATGGCAGGGGAGCCGCATTCTATTTTTTTTCTGCGCATGCGCGGTTGAAGGTGCCAATCGGAGCTGCAGGATTTTGGGCGCGTTAAGCCCTGCCCACAGGCACCTACAGCGCGATTCGGAATTGCTGATATTTTTTCAGGCAGAGTGAGTAAGGGGGGCGCCTGAGAACGGGTCTAAAAGTCGGATCTGAAACACTCCCAGTTTCAAGTCCACCCAGTACTTAGAATCAAAATGGTAAAATAGGGCCCAATGTCAACATTTACGACTAGGTTAGTTCAGTAAAAGGGAATAAGGGATATGGGAACAGAGTGGGCACAAGAGACTAAAACTTGTGTCTTTGTGGAAAATAAACAGCAATGTGAATTGGTTGGGTTAAGTTTCAGTCTCATAATTTGTACATAATTCTAAGTGGGCTCATTCTTCATCACCTTTGTGGAAAACAAAGTAAATCTCTCTCACATTTATGCTGTTGGTATCACTCTTCTGGCGAAGGCACTCTCTTTTATTCAACTTTGACTGTACTTCTCTCTGGAAACTCTGTTGGGTTCCTCAGCATTTGAACTGTCCGTGTGTATGAATTATGACAATCACTGGATGTTTTAGCTTCTAAAATCAGCATTTTAGCAAATATTACTTCTGTTTATCATTACTTACTTCATTATTTTAACCAATTGTTTCCCTTCAAATTAAATCTTAAGGGTTATAACTTTACATATAGAAGAAATTAGAGCTGATGGATTTAAAATATTTCAGAATAATTAGTTGGATAATTTCAAAGTGGCGAAAGCACACAGTATGGTTCAATATTTTTCAAAATATAAATAAAAATAGCAACCGAAAGTATTCCACACAGAGTAGATCTTCTATAAATAGGCTACTATGTCCTAGACATATTTAAATTGCTATCAAATATCAACCAAAGTTGATGCTGAGCATTAATACAGATTATAGGACCATAAATTACATTTAATAGGAGTGTAAGGAATCTGGCTTGCTACATTAGAATTCTCTGCTTGGAACGTATTTGCCTGAAGACAACTTTGTTTAATAATTTTCTGTAGCAATCACAGTTGTTCCCATCTTGAAGGATGGGAAATTAGATTAAATTAAACCTCTCGGGTGAACGAAAGGAGAAGATTCCAATTTGATACTCCAACTCGTAATGGCTTCGAAAGTTTGTTGCAATTTAACCGTTATTGGTTGGATCCAATATTTGATTGCATTTTAAAGGTTTGGAGGAGATGGTCGTGTAAAGTAAAGTAAAAGTAAAGTTTATTTATTAGTCACAAGTAGGCTTACATTCACACTGCAATGAAGTTATTGTGAAAATCCCCTACTCGCCACATTCCAGCGCCTGTTCGGGTACACTGAGAGAGAACTTAGCATGGCCAATGCACCTAACCTGCACATCCTTTGGACTGTGGGAGGAAACCGGAGCACCCGGAGGAAACCCACGCAGACACGGGGAGAACTCAACACAGACGGTGACCCAAGTCGGGAATTGAACCCGGGTCCGTGGCGTTGAGGGGCAGCAGTGCTAACCACTGTGCCGCCCTATAATATAGACCATAATAATAGACCATCTACATAATGTTTCAGCAAACTGGAATATTGTACATGCGTATTGCCCCTGGAAAAGAAATGACACAGAGTGATATTCAACATGCCCCAGTTTAGAAAAAGCTATCAGTAGTTAATCTACAATTTGTATTCGAAATGATCATGTCAGAACTTTGCATAAACACATACGAAAGAAGAAAAAAAGGATGCATCAAATGTGAAGACTCCTAAGCAGCAAGGTTTGATCAGTGAAATAGTCAGAACTGCATGAGGTTACACAATTATGCATCGGAGAATTCAACATGATCCCATTCTCCAGCTGTGAGGGCAGCCAGCCAACTGTTCTCGGCCTTTGTCAATGTCATCCTGTAATATCATTTTAATTAGGGAGGTTTCCTATCTTTTCATGCCTGTATGGATTATTTTCCCTCCTTCCACCCAACCGAGAAACAAGCGAGAAAGAAACTCGCAGCTTCTCAGAACGTGCATGCGGTACATAGGGGAACTAATTGAGTTGGGACAGTGGGTAATCACAAAACGATTGAACGTATGAGATGAAGTTTTAAAGCCATTTACCCTACATCCGTCATGACGTAACACTTCCAAATGTTGCATCAAGATTCTTTGATTCGGATTATCTTA